>NC_057819.1:68117376-68417592 GCF_910594005.1 Cervus elaphus
ATCAAACTCTTGCTGACTATGAGAGCTACTCCATTTCTTCTAAGGGATTCTTGCCCACAGTAGTAGATACAATGATTATTTAAATTAAATTTGCCCATTCCAGTCTATTTTAGTTCACTGATTGCTAAAATGTCAATGTTCACTCTTGCCATCTCCTTTTTGGCCACTTTCAATTTATCTTTATTCATGAACCTAGCATTCCAGGTTCCTATGCACAATTGTTCTTTACAACATCAGATTTTACTTCCATCACCAGTCACATCCACAACTGGATGTTGCTTTCCCTATGGCTCCATCTCTTCCTTATTTCTGGAGTTATTTCCCCACTTTTCTTCAGTATTGGGCACCTACCAACCTGGGTTGTTCATCTTTTGGTGTCATACCTGAAAAAGTTCAGTTTTCATTCCAATCCCAAAAAAGACAATGCCAAACAATGCTCAAACTACCACATACTTGAAGTCATCTCACATACTCTGAAAGTAATGCTCAGAATTCTCCAAGTGAGGTTTCAAGGGTATAGGAACTGAGAAGTTTGAAATATTCAAGCTGTATTTAGAAAAGGCAGAAGAACCAGAGATCAAATTGCCAACATCCATTGGATCATAGAAAAAGCAAAAAAAAAATTTAAAAAAAATCATCTACTTCTGCTTTATTGGCTATGCTAAATAAAGCCTTTCACTGTGTGGATCACAACAGACCACCTTACCTGAGAAATCTGCATGCAGGTCAAGAAGCAGCAGTTAGTCTATGGCCATACCACCCTTAACATGCCTGATCTCATCTAATCTTGGAAGCTAAGCAGGGTCAGACCTGGTTAGTACTTGGATGGGAGATACAGCAGTTAGAACCAGAAATGGAACAACAGACTGGTTCTTAACTGGGAAAGGAGTATCAAGGCTGTACATTGTCAGCCTGCTGATTTAACGTATATGCAGAGTACATCATGAGAAGTCCTGGGCTGGATGAAGCACAACCTGGAATCAAGATTGCTGGGATAAATATCAATAACCTCAGATATGCAGATGACACCAGCATTATAGCAGAAAGGAAAGAGGAATTAAAGAGCCTCTTGAGGATAGTGAAAGAGGAGAGGTTAAAATCTGGCTTAAAACTCAATATTCAAAAAATGAAGATCATTGCACCTGGTTCTATCACTTCACAGCAAATAGATGGGGAAACAATGGAAAAAGTGACAGATTTTATTTTATTTTCTTGAACTCCAAAATCACTGCAGATGGTGACTACAACCATCAAATTAAGCTGCTTGCTCCTTGGAAGAAAAGCTATGACCAACCTAGACAGCGTTTTAAAAATCAAAGACATTACTTTGCCAACAAATGTCCATCTAGTCAAAGCTATGGTTTTTCCAGTAGTCATGTACGGATGTGAGAGTTGGTCCATAAAGAAAGTTGAGCACTGAAGAATTGATGCCTTTGAACTATGGTGTTGGAGAAGACTCTTGAGAATGCATTGGACTGCAAGGCTATCAAACCAGTAAACTTTAAAGGAAATCAGTTCTGAATATTCATTAGAAGGACTGATTCTGAAGCTCCAATACTTTGACCACCTGATTCGAAGAACTGATACATTAGAAAAGACCTTGATGCTGGGAAATATTGAAGGCTGGAGGAGAAAGGGACAACAGAGGATGAGATGGCCAGATGGCATCACTGACTCAATGGACATGAGTTTGAGCAGGCTCCAGGAGTTGGTGATGGACTGAGAAACCTGGTATGCTGCAGTCCATGGGGTCGCGAGTAGCCAGACATGACTGAATGACTGAACTGAGCTGAACTGTTCAGTTGTTGGAAGCATTAAAGTTAGTACAGGCAAAACACTTATACTAGTGTATGTCACAAATATAAATGTTCCATGTTAATTTATATCATTATTGAGAAACCATACTTACCTGTAAATGATGACAGATGCACAGAGGTTAAAAGGTGCAGGTTATAGAAATGTATATTGTGGCTTCAACAATAGAACTGGCTGAACAACTGTGTGGCCTTTTTGGATCAGCATCAGTCCTTAAAAGGACACTTCAAAATAAGTGTTGTTTCTACTTTTAAGATAATGTAAATGGGGTTCCTAAAGTTAAGTAACTTCCTAAAGACATCACATGTAATTAAAAAGAGATGAAATATGGTGACTGAGAAAAGTGGTGCTCTCTTGGTGTATGCCATTCATTTGCTGGGGCAATGTTGGACCAGGAAAATCTAAAAGGCAGAGATATAGATAATTTTTCTCATATTTCCCCCTTTCTTCAATAATTCAAAGTTAATTCAGTATTATTTACAAAACACCTGTCCTGGCCAGGCACTGTTTTAAGCCTCATCCTTTAAGAGTTTATTTCCTAGATGGAAAAACAAGCAATAAACAAAGAGTGTGCCAATTACTAGGATCCCACTTCTCATCTCCAAATCACCCTCCTATACTCAGTTTTGTGATGATGGGGTGCATGTGCACCCCTCTGCATCCAGCCCTGAGTACTTGCTGTCCAGTGTGGTACACAAGGTAGAACCTGATCGCTGTGGTTGGCACAGGCTCCTGATCAGTTCTTCAGACTGGGGAGCACCACGAACTTACCCCACCCCATCTCATTTTCCATTTTATGGAAGCAAGGAGCCCTACAAACTGCTAAGTGTGTGGATGGCCATGGAGATAGGCAAAGAAAACTGATGCCCTCCTGAATGTGGGAATGCTGTTACCCTCTGTCAAGAGGGGAGCCTTAGGAAGAGTGGAGAACCAATTAAGAAAAATGTTCCACCTCAAAAGCATCAGCCTGAAAACCACCATATGACCCAGCAATCCCACTCCTAGGCATATATCCTGACAAAACCAAAATTGAAAGAGACACATGTAACCCATTGTCACTGCAGCACTATTTACAATAACTTAAATATGGAAGCAACTTAGATGCCCATTGACAGATGAATGGATAAAGAAGTTGTGGTATATATACACAATGGAATATTCAGTTCAGTTCAGTTCAGTCGTTCAGTCGTGTCTGACTCTTTGCGACCCCATGAACTGCAGCACGCCAGGCCTCCCTGTCCATCACCAACTCCTGGAGCTCACCCAAACCCATGTCCATTGAGTCGGTGATGCCATCCAACCATCTCATCCTCTGTCGTCCCCTTCTCCTCCTGCTCCCAATCTTTCCCAGCGTCAACATCAGGGTCTTTTCAAATGAGTCAGCTATTACTTAGCCATAAAAAGGAACACATTTGAGTCAGTTCTAATGAGGTGGATGGACCTAGAACCTGTTACACAGAGTGAAGTAAGTGAGAAAGAGAAAGATAAATACTGTATTCTAACACATATATACAGAATCTAGAAAAATGGTACTGAAGAATTTATTTACAGGACAATAGTGGAGAAACAGACATAGAGAATAGACTTATGGACATGGGGAGAGGGGAGGAGAGGGTGAGATGTATGAAACGAGTAACATGGAAACTTACATTACCATATGTAAAATAGATAGCCAATGGGAAATTGCTGTATGGCTCAGGAAACTCAAACAGGGGCTCTGTATCAACCTAGAGGGGTTGGGTGGGGAGGGAGATGGGAGGGGGTTCAAAAGGGAGGGGATATATGTATATACCTATGGCTGATTCATGTTGAGGTTTGATTGAAAACAACAAAATTCTGTAAAGCAATTATCCTTCAATTAAAAAAAACAATCAGTCTGGACTTGCTGGATTGCCTTTTCTGGGCTTCAAGGAAAACAGAAGTACTAAGATATTAAGATTAGTACATCTACCTCATTGTGGTTTTGATTTGCATGATAACCCTATATGCAAAACAGAAAAAGAGACACAGATATACAGAACAGACTTTTGGACTCTGTGGGAGAAGGTGAGGGTGGGATGTTTCGAGAGAACAGCATTGAAACATGTATATTACCTATAGTGAAACAGATCACCAGCCCAGGTTGGATGCATGAGACAAGTGCTTGGGCCTGGTGCACTGGGAAGACCCAGAGGAATCGGGTGGAGAGGGAGGTAGGAGGGGGGATCAGGATAGGGAATACATGTAACTCCATGGTTGATTCATGTCAATGTATGACAAGACCCACTACAATATTGTAAAGTAATTAGCCTCCAACTAATAAAAATAAGTGAAAAAAAAAATGATTAGTACATCTAATTTCTTCGCTTGGTGCCCCCAGACACAAGTGTGATGGCACCTCCCAGTAGTGGGTATCCTGTGATGTCTTAAAGTTCTTTTCTTACCTTTTGGAGCCTTTGCCGTTACTAAGCTAAAATGTGGCACCTCAGTAAGTGACTGTACCATTATTACTTGGTTAGTATCCCATGTTTGCCAGTTGTTATTTAGTCACTAAGTTGTATCCTACTTTTTTGAAACCCCATGGACTGTAGCTCTTCTGTACAAGGGATCCTCCAGGCAAAAAAACTGGAGTAGATTGCCATTTCCTACACCAAGGGATCCATCTGACCCAAGGGTCAAATCCCATCTCCCACACTGATGAATTCTTTACTACTGAGCCACCGGGGAAGCCAGCTGAAGAAGCACTAGCTAAACTTTCTCACTTCTAAACACTGATACCTTGAAGATTGTGGATGAAACGTCTTTCTTCTTCAGTATTTAAGATTATTTCTTTAAGAAAGATGTACAGAAATGTAATTATGCTAAATATGGACATTTTAATACTCTCTGTGCATATTTACACTCATTCATATATGGCTAAAATGCATATATGTGTATGTATATGTGTCTTCTCAAAAGATTTTGTCAATTATTCTTCAAGTAATGAAAGAGAACGTTGATATTCTTCTGCTAACCAGTTCTTGGTAAAATGTATTGTTTAACCTGCTGGTACCATATTGCCAGCGTGCCCAAGCCTATTTTCATGTTTCTTACATAAATTTTGAGATTGTGAGTTCATGTTATTTTCAGTAATTTACTGTTTTTCAACATGTCTTATGTCAGTAGTCTAAAGGATTTTATATTTTAAGTCATGTCGATGAAAGGAATGAGAAAGACTCAGTTCAGTTCAGTCACTCAGTCCTGTCCAACTCTTTGTGACTCCATGGACTACAGCACATCAGGCTTCACTGTCCATCACCAACTCCGGGAGCTTACTCAAATTCATGTTCATAGATTCGGTGTTGCCAACAAACCATCTCATGCTCTGTCATCCCCTTCTCCTCCTGCCTTCAATCTTTCCCCAAAATCAGAGTCTTTTCCAATGAATCAGTTCTTCATATCAGGTGGCCAAAGTTTTGGAGCTTCAGCTTCAGCATCAATCCTTCTAATGAATATTCAGGACTGATTTCCTTTAGGATGGACTAGTTGGATCTCCTTGCAGTCCAAGGGACTCTCAAGAGTCTTCTCCAACACCACAGTTCAAAAGCATCAGTTCTTCAATTCTAAGCTTTCTTTATGGTCCAACTCTCACATCCATACATGACTACTGGAAAAACCATAGCTTTGATTAGATGGACATTTGCTGGAAAACTGATGTCCCTGCTTTTTAATCTGCTGTCTACGTTGGTCATAACTTTTATTCCAAAGAGCAAGTGTCTTTTAATTTCATGGCTGTAGTCACCATCTGCAGTGATTTTGGAGCCCAAGAAAATAAAATAAAATCTGTCACTTTTTCCATTGTTTCCCCATCTATTTGCCATTAAGTGGTGGGACCAGATGCCATGATCTTAGGTTTCTGAATGTTGACTTTTAAGCCAAGTTTTTCACTGTCATCTTTCACTTTCATGAAGAGACTCTTTAGTTCTTCATTTTCTGCCATAATGGTGGTGTCATCTGCATATCTGAGGTCACTAATATTTCTCCTGGCAATCTTGATTTCAGCTTGTGCTTCATCCAGTCCAGCATTTCTCATGATGTACTCTGCATATAAGTCAAATAAGCAGGGTGACAAAATACAGCCTTGATGTACTCCTGTCCCAATTTGGAACCAGTTTGCTGTTTCATATCCAGTTCTAACTGTTGCTTCTTGACCTGCATACAGATTTCTCAGGAGGCAGGTCAGGTCTGGTATTCTCATCTCTTTAAGAATTTTCCACGGTTCGTGGTGATCCACACAGTCAAAGGCTTTGGCATAGTCAATAAAGCAGAAGTAGATGTTTTTTCTGGAACTCTTTTGCTTTCTTGATGATCCAACGTATGTTGGCAATTTGATCTCTGGTTCCTCTGCATTTTCTGGTTCTAAACCTGGCTTGGAGAATTCTGAGCATTATTTTGCTAATATGTGAGATGAGTGCAAATGTGCAATAGTTTGAATATTCCTTGACATTGCCTTTCTTTGAAATTGGAATGAAAACTGACCTTTTCCAGTCCTGTGGCCATTGCTGAGTTTTCCAAATTTGCTGGCATATTGAGTGAAGCACTTTCACAGCATCATTTTTTTTTAGGATTTGAAATAGCTCAGCTGGAATTCCATCATCTCCACTAATTTTGTTCATAGTGATACTTCCTAAGGCCCATTTGACTTCACATTCCAGGATGTCTGGCTCTAGGTGAGTGATCACACCATTGTGGTTATCTGGGTCATGAAGATCTTTTTTGTACAGTTCTTCTGTGTATTCTTGCCACCTCTTCTTAATATCTTCTGCTTCTGTTAGGTCCATACAATTTCTGGCCAATAAATTGTGACTATGTTTGCATGAAATGTTCCCTTGGCATCTCTAATTTTCTTGAAGAGATCTCTAGTCTTTCCCATTTTATTGTTTTCCTCTATTCCTTTGTGTTGATCACTGAAGAAGGCTTTCTTGTCTCTCCTTGCTATTCTTTGAAACCGTGCTTTTAAATGGGTATATCTTTCCTTTTCTCCTTTGCCTTTCACTTCTCTTCTCTTCTCAGCTATTTGTAAGGCCTCCTCAGACAACCATTTTGCCTTTTTGCATTTCTTTTTCTTGGGGATGGTCTTGATCACTGCCTCCTGTACAAATTCACGAGCCTCCGTCCATAGTTTTTCAGGCACTCTGTCTGTCAGATCTCTTTCCGTCTATCTGTTTGTCATCCCTTTGTGTATAATCATAAGGGATTTTATTTATATCATACTTGAATGGTCTTGTGGTTTTCCCTACTTTCTTCAATTTAAGTCTTAAATAAGGCTCTAGGAAGTGATTTTACATTTCTAGCTTTTAGAATTCCAGAAGAAAAATAGGTGTAATTTAAATATAATTCCTTAATGTTACCAAGATATTTTCAGGAAATATAGTGAAAAATAGTATCTATTTTTTAATAGTTTATGAATGAGCTACAAGTTATAGCTATTTATTTTATTTAAAAATAATATAAGCTATTCATTGGAAGAGCTATTTGTTAATAGTACTGCAAACTCCTTAATAGAGAAAATTGCATTTAACAAAACTCTGTTCTTCACCAGGCTACTTACATGTAAATCACCATGCACTCATGACTGCTAATAACTTCACATTTTCTATTTCTAGTTCATTTTTTTTTACTGCTATCATGTAATCCTTTGAACCAGTGTAGATAATACTCCATTTTAAACTGTCACCTTCACTTACTAAACTCAATTTGTTTCCTCTGATTACAAATGATTGGATTTGATCAAAGGATTGAATTATTAAGGGCCCTTTTAATCCATTAGTGGGGCAATTCTCTTACATGTTGAGTGATTGAAATATATCATCCTTAAAAGTAGGAAAACTATGTTCTTTTATGGATGAATAGTAAAAACAGAAAGAATGTGCTGTAATCCTTTCTCTCTTTCTTTATAGTAACAAATTTTAGTTTTATCCCTGTAGTGATGAGCTGACCAAGACTCCACCTTTCCCATGCCCTCTGGTGACTAGGATGACTGGTGGGTGGGACTTTTGGAAAGACCTTTTGGCCTTTTTTTCTTTCTCTTTCTCCTGTAACAGGAACAGTGATATGATGGTTGGAGCTCCAGAAACCACCCTGTGCCCGTGAAAACAGAAAACATGTGCTGAGTACAGCAAAGCAGAAAGAACATACTTTCCTATATACAGAGACATATATATATATAATATTTGTATATACAGTGTATACAGATAGACATATACATACATACACTCATATACTTCCCTCAACCACATTGTTTTCTAGCTTCAGATTCCTTTAACATGAAACAGATCTCAATGTCTCTTGTTTAAACTATTATCACTAGTAGGCAAATATAACTCTTAACCACATCTCTTCAATGATGAAATAGCGATTTTACATGTGACATATAAATTAGATTTATTATTTCTCCTTCTTTAGCTGGTTTACACTAATAAATTTGAATATATTTATTTTATTATACATATATCTGATTGTTAATTTAAAAGTACCCTTAGATATTCTAATATTTTTAGGTCTTTAGATTTTATCTTAACATCTTTGGGTAACATCTGCAAACACAATCATCAAACATTTGTGAAATGGGAATAAGAGGAATACCTACTTTGGAAGAAAATATATATTTAAGGGCTCAGCAAACTTTAAAGGAACATATTAATATTAGCTGCTGTCCAACCAGATAGATCCTGTAAAAGCCAAAGTTAAATAATGAGAATAAAAAAATAATTACAGTAAAGATAAATCAATGAAAGTAATTTTGAGACAAGAAGTAGGTATATTCTTATATGTTTTGGAAGCACAGAATTTCAAACAAATTCCCTCTGATAATTTTTTACAACTCTACCATTGGATAGGGAGGATTTATTTTTTGCATCAGAGGCATTGTTATTTGTAAAGATTAGACTGACTCGTTTTAACAATAGTCTATGTGAAACTATAGCTTATGCAGTCTCATCAGGCTGCATGCTGCGCTGTGTTGACAGCAGTGAAGTTTTATAAAAGGTAACTCCACTCACAGTTTCCAGTATTAAAAAAAAAGTTTCTGTTTCATTGACGTCAACCTGTACTCCAACTGTTTGTCCATATTTTTGTATGACTCTGCATTTTCCTTGGAGATTAAGACAGTCACATAAAGAAATAACTCTTACCAAAATAGGGAATTTGCTTTTTAAGATGTTGCATAGCATGTGCTCCAATGGAAGCAAGGGAGAAACCTGAGCCTGCAGGAAAGACAGCTCTACAAAGTCCTAAGACCAAGATCTGCAGAGAGCAAGACAAAGGTAAGAATGAACATGCATGCGTTTATATTCAAACATAGTAATTCAAGCAGGGCATCAATTTGTATTTGTTAAAAAAAGAAAAAAAGAAAAGAAGCCAGCATTGTTTTGAAAATTATCAAAATCCTCTTTTCAATTTAACTTGAACTGTTAAATATACACTCATTCACTCACAAGAACTAAGAGCCTTGTTCATTGCATGGAACACCAAATTTCACATAACTGATAAAACTGGGCATTTATTCTTTGAATTGAATCTAAAAACATATATTAGGTTTAGAATTTCCATTGATGTTGTATAGAGTTACTAAATTTGCTTCTTTCTGTGTCCAATTTTTTAATTGATTATATCACCCAATGTCAGTACCTACCCTGTAAAGACTTCTGTGGAATAAGAAATGAATAAAACTTAACCTCCAGGACTTTGCAATCCATGAAGAGAAGGCATACACAGGTGACGACCAGAGTGGTGTATGCAAAGCTCAAAGGATTCAGTAATTCAGATAAAGAGAAACAATTAGGTGGTTATACTGAACCCAATTCCTCATTGCATCTTATCAGTCCATCAGACTAGCTCAACTTGTTTATTTTTAAGCGTGCAGCTTTTACAGAGAGCACAAAAATAGAGTTTGGACAATACCAAAAAGGACATGCTCTGTTTTAGAAACAAGAGAAAAGTTGATAGACCTTCTGTTAAATGATTATCACCTTCACACCTTTAAACAAGTATGCCAAAAGCCATATATACACTCATACTTGTGACTTAGAGCACTTTTGTCTTTTACATGGGTGTTTATCTTAACAGAGATATTTGTTATGTCTCATTACCAAAGGATTTTCTGAAAGAATGCATACTCAGTTTATTACAAACTTTTTGAAGTAAAAACCTAAAGTTGGTTCATAGATAACACTTCACAGTCATAACTTTAGTGTTTCATAAGGTATACATGTTCCTATCCCATGTCTATTTAACAACTGTCATATTAAGAATAGTCTACTTAGTTGCTGTGGTGTGAAAAGTCAGGTTAGGTAAAGTGATTTTGCAAAGATTTATATATAAGATTATTAAGACCAAATGTCAAGTGAAAAATTATTGATAAAGCTGTCATTAGTAGAAATATGCATCATCTAAATGAATAAAGGTATTCATGGCAAAAGTTTACCTAAGTCAGCAAATTTTAGATACAGGGATGGGGGTAGATGTAATTACAAATAGATATAATTATAAATAGTACAGGACTCATCCTCCAGTTGTTGTAATTTAGTCAAGCATATAACTAATTTTTAAAAATTACAGTAGCAGCACTGTTGACAATGAATTGACAGAGGTTAATAATGGATGAAGAGATAGCAGTTAGAATGTTGGATATTTCCTTGAGTTAGCTAAGACTAGGACTAGGTTGTGTGTGTTAGTCGCTCAGTCATGTCCAACTCGTTGCAACCTCATGCACTGTAGCCCACCAGGCTCCTCTCTGTACATGGAATTCTCTAGGCAAGAATACTAGAGTGGGTTGCTATTCCCTTCTCCAGAGGATCTTCCCAACCCAGGGACCGAACCAAGGTCTCCTGCACTGCAGGCAGATGATTTACCATCTGAGCCACCAGAGAATACTAGGACTAGGTTATTAGATATTCATTAATTCAGAAATTACTTATTGAATATTAAATATATGCCAGACAGTATTCTTGCACTGAGGATCCATCCATGAGCAATCAAACAAAAGTCACTGCCCCATGGAAATAAAATTCCACTGGAGAAGACTTACAATAAGATAAATATGGAAAATGCTTAGTATTTTACAGAGTGATAAATGGGTAGGAATCAAAGAAATTAAGGAAGAGAACTTTGAATGTCACTATGAGTTAACTTCTAGGTGGAAAGTCCAGGGAAAGCCTCTCCAAGAAAGTAACAAGTAGATAGAAATGAGGGAGCTATCCATAAAGACCTATCTTGAGGACAGCATTTCATGCAGAGGGAGCTGCAAATGTGAGGCTGTAAGACAAGAACATGCCTGGGCGTGGAGTCTGTTATGTGGCAGAAGGAGTAGGGGGAGAAGAGTAGGAAACTGTTGGGGGAGTGTGTAATTTCCTTAGTTCTGTCTTATCACAACAGTAATTTGAAGCAATGGACCAGTGTTACAGCCTTTGGACAGGCCAGTGTCATGACTCTCGGATGGACCAGTGTCACAGCTCCGTGTTACACCTCAGTGTTATTTAGAAAATAAAGGAAAATACATCCTCGAGGTGTGAGGGCATGCCGACCCAAAAAATGTGAAGAGAAGAAAGAGAAACAGACAGAGAGAGACCCCCGGCCCTTTGGCTCCTCTTTTGATATGTTTTTCTCCTCCCCCTGGGCCTGCCCTATGTAAATCGGGCTAGCCAGGAGTGCTGTTTGTTCTACCTGAGGTCCTCACTGCGGTCCTTGGACCTTCCTTTGTTCTATTTTCACAGACTTTTCCCTTCCTTGTCTTTTAGCCACCGCCATTCTGGACTCCTTTTTCCTATTCTAACTCCCTAACAAAATGAAGCAGGAGGTAACAAGAAACTATGCTATGCACATCAGTAGTTACTCGGGATGAAAGAGAAGACTGTGTCAGCTATTTACCTATTTTCTTTTGGTTCTAAAGGCCCCCTGAAATATTCACCTATATATGATACTGGGGCAGGGAGTCTGTAAATCATATTTCCCAGTTAGTCAAATGGCTTCCTGCTTAGTTTTGCCAACAGAAGTCAATAGAAGGAGGTCAGAAAGCCAAGCAAGGAAAACACACACACACACACACACACACACACACACACACACACCCACCTTTTTGTTCTTCTATTTCTCTTTGAAGCTGGTTGCTTCAATCTTCATCTTCTTAGAGCACTTCCTGAACCAGCCTTGTGGTAACTCCTCGCAGTTTACAGAAGCAGTCATTTGGGATCCTCTTTTCTGAGGTCTAAAGAACAATGATGGGGCTCCTCCTACAACCTTTTGGGTCCTGATAGTTTTATCACCTACCCTCAGTCCTTAGGACTAGGGCTGGGAGCTTCCTCCTGAATTATTAGTAACTTGGTTACTGCAATGTTTCTTTTCTGTTCCATCATCTTCAAATACCCATTTACCAATTCTCTGTTTAAATATCCTTTACTCAAAATGCCTAGTATGATTTCTGTTTTCTTGTTGGTTACAGTGCTAGGGACCAAGAGTGATTCCAAGTAACCTAAAAGATAGGTTTATGGAATTATTTTAAATATATCCTTGACCTTGAACTTAAGTAATGTTTAATTCCTTATCAGTAGAAACTGAGATAATGATATTGCCATGGCAAGCAATATTTAACTAAATTGCTACCTGCAATTGCTTGAGATAAAGTGTTTACTGTAATGAATATCTTATAGGACCAAGTGGCTGCTACAGTTGACAGGTATGGTGGTAATAATAACTCTGATGACTATGTGGCAGAATAGCTATTTCTGACTACATTGGAGACCATACAAAAGGAAAATGTGCTCAGGGATTTAATAACCTCAAGGCTTCTCTGGTAACACCAAAAAACTCTCATATTTTTGCATGAATGAATTTATTTTAGTTTGTATACAGCAGGGCAGATATGACTGAAAATTTAAACTCAACATTTAAATGTTTGGGTTAGTTATGAAATTGAAATGAATGTGTATTCATAGGTGTCCCAAGTGTCCTAAGTGAAAATTAGGACATTGGTTCAGAAGGAGGAGGGGTATCTGGGTGGATATAAATAAAGCTAAAAAACCAGGAATCTACTCTGAGCCTCCCTTTCAGTGAGTTGTTTCTCAAGAGTTCCCACTCCTATTGTATCTAGTCCTATAGCTAGAAAATTCTGGGTGCATTTCATCAACAAGTGAAAACCCAGCCCAGTAAAAACAGGTTTTACTCCAAAAGAATTACAATGTATTTCTAAATTATGTTGGCATGAACTTAGGGATATAAGTGGGAATATGTTATAAGGATATTTGACCAAGGAGGATGAAATATGATATTTGATCAGGACAATGTAATCAACATAGGGATTCTTATTCCAGAGTTAATATGGTAGGCTGAGAAGATGAAAGTTGTTCTAACAGTTTTCTTGGTCTACTGGATTCAGTGGTGGCCCTCTTTCAGTGAGAATTGATGAGAACTTCCTAATCTAGTCTAAAGAAAAAGCTTAAGGATACAGGAATGTAAGAGTGAACTTAACTTGTGAAACTTGCATATGCACCACCACTACTACATCTCTTTAGAGGGCTCAAAGGGCATACCTTTCACTGAGGCATGTACCAATATCTTCATAAAACTCTATAGTAGCTGTCCTCTGAAGTCTAAAGTTGGTAATGAGAGATGCTGTCATTGAAAAGGAATCGTTAATTGCAATAAATATCATGGAATCACAGAGTAGCAGAAGTAGCAACACTAACCTCAAGAACCAAGATGTGTACAATTACTGTAACGGATAGCAAGGAAATGTCAGTGATCAGAATATCCTGCCTTGCCAGAATCTTAAACTATGGTTGCTTGATTCCTAGGAGTGAAATATCTTAGATGTGAAATATATGGGCAGATTTCTAAAATGTTACTTGTTCAATATAATGAAAAAACTCTAAGTGTGGTGGGCAAACATCTGACTTTAGTATTGTTTGTTACCCAACTTCTATGAACCTAAGTGAATTCACTGACTTAGAGTTCTTTGATTTAAGAGTAGGCCAGGGCTTCTCTGGTGGCTCAGTGGTCAAGAATCCACCTGCCAATGCAGGAGACCTGGGTTCAATCTCTGTTCTGGGAACATCCTACAGGCCATGGAGCAATTAAGCTGGCGCACCAAAACTATTGAGCCAGCACTGTGGAGCCCAGGAGCCACAACTACTGAAGGAGCCACCCACACGCCACAACTACTGAAGTCCACATGCTCTAGAGCCCAGAACTCTGCAACAAGGAGACCATCACACTGAGAAACCTGCACACCACAGCTAGAGAAAGGTCTGAGCAGCAATGAACATCCAGTACAGCCAAAAATAAATAAATGTTTTAAAATGGAGGCTGCATATCTTTGAGAAATGACTTTGCAATTTTGCCACAATTATGTACTGCAAAACTTTTCTAAGCCTTCCTGAAACCTGCTTGCAAACATCTGTATACTAGATTTGAGTTGATTCTAATCATAGAAACTCAAAAATCATTTTGGGCTACTGGTCAAAATGGTTGCATGTGTGCTCAGTCATGTCTGACTGTGATCGCATGGACTGTAGCCTGCCAGCCTCTTCTCTCCATGGGATTTCCCAGGCAAGAATACTGGAGCGGGTTGTCATTTCTGCTCCAGGGAATCTTCCCGACACAGGGCTCAAACCCATGTCTCTTGCATAGGCAGGTGGATTCTTTACCCGTGTGCCACCTGGGAAGCCCAGGCAAAATGTGTTTAAATCAGAAATGCATTTAAATTAGAAAATCTGTCACAGTGGGACAGTTAAAGGGGGATTTGTACTGGGGAAAAAAGAGAGCTCTGTGCTTCCTTTCATACATATGTTGTGTATTGCAAACTAGCAATTCTTGCAGCTCCTCCCTTCAATAGGTAAATCTATTTTTTCCATGTATTGAAATGACCTGCCCTTGTGATTTGCTTTAGCCAATAAAATAGGGCAGAAGTAATATTGAGTGAATCCTAAGCCCAGGTCTCAAGAAACCTTTTATCCTTCTGCTCTTTCTTTTGGAAGCCTGCAACTGCTACATAAAAAAGCCTGTCATTGCCATCTGGAAGATGAAAAAGCACATGGAACAGAGACAAAGCATTATAGCTAAAGCCTCAGACACATAAGAGAGTCCAAAGACCAGCACAGCCATCCCAGCAACTGACCACAGACATGAGTAAATCCATCTGAGCCCAGAGGAATTGCTAACTTACTTCATCTTTTATTTTATCCATATTACTTTGTCTAACAATTTTAGTTAAATTGTGACTGAACAAGATTTAACATCCTCTAGAGATGAGATTTAGTAAATGTTAGAATTTTGAGTCTGCTTTATAGGGAAAAAGTGTGAGAGTGATTTCATTTGGATAAGAGAGTCAGACCCTGCTGTGTAGAAGGATGCTTGCTATTATTGTTCCGTGAAAGTAAAAATATGTGTAAAGGAGTTTTATGAGTGCTGAGTAGCCAAAGCTGGTGGCTTTATGATGGTGAGACTGAGGCTCAGAGTTAGAAAATTACATTTCCAGTTCCATTTGCCAGCTGGCTTCCTTGTAGATTCTACCTGCAGGATACATAGGAAGAAGGCAGAGGAAGAGACTTCCTTCTATTTTCCTTTTCTTTGCCAACACTGCTCAGAAGCAGCAGTTAGGTCTAACCTCTAGTGTTTTATGATATTTCCAGCATAGCTCTGGGGCACAGTCTCGGAGAAAAGCAGCACTTTGGCTCCTCCCTCAGAAGTATGAGAACTAGCCTGGTGGGCTCCTTCTTCTAAGCTCCCAGGCTCTGGTAACCTACATTTTCCCTTTAGCTCTCTGATCCAGTGCTGGCATTCTTGCCCACAGTTATCAGTTTCTTTGTTACCCCTTTGTTCTTTAAAGTCATCCAGCACCTATGTAAGAAGCCCCTCAATTTGAAATATCCAATATAGTTCCTATTTTCTTGACTATACCCTAAAAATGCAAAGCCATCGCAGGGTTTTGAGGTTTGGAATAATTTGCGTTGCATTTTAATAGGATCACCTGGCTGCTGAAAGGAGAGACCTCTTAGTCAGTAGAAATAGAGAGCTTGGACCTGAGAGTGAAGAAGTGTTAAATTCTGCATGTATTTTGAAGGTATTAGTAATGGGATTGTACATAGACCAGGTATGAGTTTTGAGGAAAAGTTTGAATTTTTATCTAGGAAAGTAGGATACTGAATAGAGTAGGGAAATCTAGAGTTAACGTTGGACTTCCCTGGTAGTGCAGAGTGTAAAGCATCTGCCTGCAATGTGGGAGAGCTGGGTTCGATCCCTGGGTCGGGAAAATCCCCTGGAGAAGGAAATGGCACCCAACTCCAGTCCTCTTGCCTGGAGAATTCCATGGATGGAGGAACCTGTTAGTCTATACAGTCCATGGGATCACAAAGAGTCACACACGTGTTAATGTTAGATGACAAGGTTAGCGATGATGAATTTAAAAGTGAAATCTGTTGGTGTAGCTGTGTGTTTTCTACAGGCACGTTTCTGTAGGGATTTGAACACAATGCTAGCTGCTGTGACAGATTAGCCCTGAAGTCTTAGTGCCTAACACAGTAGAAATTTATATATTAGCAACCTGAAGTCTTGTTGGTAGTGGGACATAGCAGTAGAGGTGAAATTCAAGGGTATACATCTGTATCTTCCAGCGCTCCTGGTCAATAGAAGCTCAGCACAGGTTTTCCAAGATTATCCTTGACTTTGATACCCAGCTGGAAAGTTAGAGAATGGAGACAGTGGAAGATCTCAAAAGTTTATATATGCCAGTCCTATAATTGATATGAATCATTTCTACTCACATTTATTGGCTAAAATTCAAAGCCATAGTTACACCTTAAATCAGCAGAGACTGAGAATATTGTCTAGCTTTGTGCTGGGGGAAAGGAAATAGGTTTGGTGAACTGTTAGCTAGTTTCTTTGAAAGGGAAAGACCTGGTCTATCAAAGTAAGCTGAGACTAAACAAAGAGTTTAATTGGGGTTGTCATTTTTCAACAGTACCACGAAAGTGAGGGGAGATCAAAGGAACTCAGAACATATGTGAGGAATGATTATGACTGACCATGAGTTTAAACTGGACAAGGAGAAAGGGCACAAAGGGAGGGCGAAGATGTGAGAGCTGACGTGCTGATGCACTGGAGTGGTGAAAGGGCCGATAGAGCTGCCATGACAGGGAGTGCTGGCTGGAGAGCATGAAGAAATGAAAATTGAAATGGAAAGTATGGTTGCATTTCAGTGCTGCCATTTATAAAGATAAGAGCAGGATCCTGAAAGTGAGTATCTGAGATAGGGGGCAAAAAAGATCTTTGAGAGAGAGTCAGGGAATTCAGTCACCATATTGACAGGTGATCTACATATATATTGAACTGTTAAAGAGAGTAACAGTGAGTTAGGTGCTGAAATATTTTAAGGAATGAGGAAATGTGAAAATAAGAGCAGTGGATGATTTGGAAAGCTATTTAGAGGGTAAAAAGATAAGACTTGATGATTGGCTACTGGCAATGGAGTTTAAATAGGTGTCAAGAGTCAATCCCAGGTTTCTCACTTGTGCAAGTGAATGAATAATCTAGCCATTTATATTAGAGAAACATTTTAGAATAAATGTCTTTAGGAGATAAATTATGAGTTTAGTTTTATATATATACAGTTCAAAATTTTTCTCAGATATCCAAATGGGCATTATGAGGTGATTGTTTGAAATCTAAGGTTCTCAGAGAAAAAAACAGATATGAAATGCATATTTGAGGCTCATAAGAAAATAAGCAGTATTTAAAACCATGTATTGATAATATCATCTGGAGAACTATTAGGAAACAGAACTGAGCCTTGAGACATATAGAATAAAATTAAGCACAAAGAGAGAAATTTTATTTGCTCAACCTACCATATGTTAATTCAGAAATAAGTACCCTCATGTTGATTAATTTGTCCTGATCCAATATTTCATCCCCTTGGTCTAAAACTGAAATATACTCTCATATATATCCCTTAGGTTTATGCCACTATAACTTAGAATATATTGTAATCTTTTGGAGTG
The DNA here is from genome assembly GCF_910594005.1 of Cervus elaphus. Lineage (NCBI taxonomy): Eukaryota > Metazoa > Chordata > Mammalia > Artiodactyla > Cervidae > Cervus > Cervus elaphus. The sequence goes on from NC_057819.1 coordinate 68,135,202, forward strand.
TAGCCTATTTCTTCCTAGGTTAAATTTTTCACTTATCTTTGCTGGGATATATTTAGAACTTTCTAGTTATAGGTCTAGACACAATAAGGGTGATAGGGATAAATCTTGAGGCAAATCAGCACCCCATAGAAAGAAGGCTTAAAGTAAATTCAAGAACTTCATCTTTATTCATGTCTTCCCAAATATCCTTACTCCTCCTAATCAATGCTTTAGTTTCCACTTAAGGATATTTCAATAGTCTGTGAAAAGATCTTACATTTTTATTCTACAATATTTAAATATATAAATATTTATAAATTAAATATAATTATTAAAATAATTTAATTTTCAGCCATTTCTACCCCCTTACAAACAGATAAAAATAAATATGAATATACAAGAGTAAAATTTTGGGGGGCGGATGACAAGAATTTTAGTTGAAATTGTTAAGTTCCTGATCATGTTATTTTCCTTTTGGATGGTCTCCAGGACAGACTTAAATAGCCCTTCTACCAATACCAAAAGAGTATGAAGCTTAGGAGTCAAAAAGAGTTATTCAAGAAGGAAGGAGTAGTTAATAGAATTAATAGTAACATTTATTGAGAGCTTACTAGGTGTCAGGTTATGCTCTAAGAACTGTGAAGTTGCTCAGTCCTGTGTAACTCTTTGCCATCCCATGGACTGTAGCCTACCAGGCTCCTCCATCCATGTAATTTTCCAGGCAAGAGTACTGGAGTGGGTTGCCATTTCCTTCTCCAGGGGATCTTCCCAACCTGGGGATTGAACCCAGGTCTCCTGCACTGCAGGCAGATGCCTTACTGTGTGAGCCACCAGGGAACCCCAAAAACTGTGTAAATATGCATTTACTTTATTTTTACATTTCTATGATGTAAGTACTACTTTTACCTCTATCTTATAGAAAAGGAAATTGAGAAGGAAATTGAGGCATAGAGATATTTTCAATTAATTGCTTTAAGTCCCAGCTAGTAATTGGCAGATCCAGGAATCTATCCCAGGCTGTCTGACTCTAGAGCCCACAGTTTTAGCAACTACTTTACACTAATTTCTAACCACAGGTGGTCAGCACCATGCAGAGAAAAGTAAGCCATGAAACTGGTTTTTGGATTAGTGATATGGAGGTTATTGCTGATGATAATGAGAGCTGCTTTGGAGCAGTAGAACATGAGGTTTATCAGAGTATGTTGAGAAGGGAAATGGGTGTCTGGAAAGTAAGGTGCTCAAGTATTCTTGACTAGAAAATCTCATGGGCAGAGGAGCCTGACAGGCTGCTATCTCTGGGGTCGCAAAAGAGTCGGACAAGACTTAGCATCTAAACTAAACCACATATGATAGCTTCTATTTTTCTCTTTTATGAAATAATGGCCCTGAAAAATTTTGGGTTTGGTGTGGTATAAAAAGATGTTGAGAAAAGTATAGTGAATGTGAAAGTTGTTCAATTGTGTACACAATTCTTTGTGACCCCATGGACCATACAGTCCACGGAATTCTCTAGGCCAGAATACTGGAGTGGGTAGCCTTTCCCTTCTCCAGGGAATCTTCCCAACCCAGGGATCAAACCCAGGTCTCCCACATTGCAGGCAGATTCTTTACCAACTGAGCTATCAGGGAAGCCCAAAACGTATAGATGATGTGAAAAATTGAGGTCAGTGATAGATTTGTTAATTATCTACATGAGGTCAGCGATGATAAATTTATAGTGTTACTTTATTCTGATTGTTATCTTTTCCAGTATAATTCATTGCCCAAGGCATAGTAAATGGATTCCTTCAGAATTTGATTTTGCTAAATGAATGCAATGAAATAACAGAAGAAATTGGAGTTCACAAGGAAAAAAAACCTAATGAGCTATGAAATCTATATTGAACAGGAAGGCAGGAAAGAAGGATTATGATTGTGTTTATGTTTATAGTCTTGATTATGGTTATGGTTAGGTCGATATTAAGGTTAGAGTAAAGGGAGAGAGTGTGGAAGGGATAAAAAAAAAGTTGCAAGGTAGTCAACATAAGATTAACTGAAAAATCTGAAAAATGATTTCAATTTTATTCACTTCAGATTATGGCCAGTCCATATTATGGCTTTAACAATGTGTATCAGAATGAAACAGAGTAAAACATTGGAAACAAGTGGTTAGAGTCTTGAATAGGACTGGAAAATCATGGACTTGTAGATCTTACAGGATGATAGCAGGAATCTTGGCTGAAGAGAAGGCCTATCTGTGACTCAAGTGTCAAGATGTTCAGTGAAGGAGGTGAAGTTAGTGAGTGGTTGGTATCTGCCACCTATAAGGGATAGGAGTGAGTGACTGGACTGAGCAGCAAGCTTCCCAACAGCAGGAGTGCTCAGTAGATAGTGAGAAAGAAATATGTGAAATCTGCTAATCTTACTGCTCATGATTAAAATATGGAGGTGACAAAATAAAAGCCACTTACTAAGGCCAAAGGTAAAACTAAACTCTCAAGAGATTTAGGGTCCAATTGAGGCAGAGGCAGGAAAAATGTCCTGAATAGAAGCTGAGGGTATAGAGGAATTCTTATGTTATGGAATAGATTTTTTAGGGAACACTGAGGTATAAGTGGGGAGAAAGGTGAGGGAAGAGGTGCTGGGAGTTGTCTCAGGAAGGCAAACAGCATAATGCAGTAGAAAGTAGACTTTTTGCAATAGATTATGCTATTTTTTTTTCCCCAGTAGTCATGTATGGATGTGAGAGTTGGACTATAAAGAAAGCTGAATGGTAAAGAATTGATGCTTTTCAACTGTGGTGTTGGAGAAGACTCTTGAGAGTCCCTTGGACTGCAAGGAGATCCAACCAGCCCATCCTAAAGGAAATCAGTCCTGAATGTTCATTGGAAGGGCTGATGTTGAAGCTGAAACTCCAATACTTTGGCCACCTGATGCGAAGAGCTGACTCACTGGAAAAGACCCTGATGCTGGGAAAAATTGAAGGCAGGGGGAGAAGGGGATGACAGGATGAGATGGTTGGATGATATCACTGACTCAATGGACATGAGTTTGAGTAAACTCTGGGAGTTAGTGATAGACAGGGAGGCCTGGCATGCTGCAGTCCATGGGGTCGCAAAAATTCAAACACGACTGAGCTACTGGACTGAACTGATGCTATTTTTTAAACAGGGCACTGAGACTTTAGATATTGGCTGAAATAAACAGAAAGTAAAAGCCTGGAAATTCATGAATTTAGTCCTGACATTCTCTTTGAAGAAAGTAGAGTTGAAAGACTGACCTATAATTCTTGGCTCACCCAACTTAAGGCAATGTTGCTTTGGCCACAGAAGGTTCTGAGCAGAACATAGGACTTTGAGTGGTGTAATGCTCCTCTTTCTGCTGACCAGCATGTTTATTATTTGTTTAAATGTTTATTGCTCTGGCTACAATCTGTTGTTGAACATATCATTCTCTGTTGAATTTGTTTGTTTACAAATCTCCTCTACTAAACTCTGAGTTTCCAGAAGGTAAAAACTGAAACTTGTCTTTTTGTCGTTGCAGCACTTAGTTCAATGGCTGTTAAATAAATATTTGATTAGTAGCTTTAAATACACTATTCCTAGTTCACATTCATCATCCTGCCTAAGACTCAATATAGTTTACCAATGCTATGCTAGTTCCTAATTATGTCCAAAAAACTTTGAAGTCTAGATATAAAAGTTGAGTACAAACAAGAGGAAGAATGTGGAAATAATATGAATGAATGTAATAATGAATAATGAATGAATAATATGAATGTATGAATCAGTGATAAGAGAGAGGAAACCAATTAGCATTCTTTTCATTATCAATTGTTTTCAATTGTGATATGATGAACTGGATAGGATTTCCCATAAGAACTAAGTAGTGGGGGAAAAAAAAAGTAAATAAAAGAGGATTAAATCTATTGCTTAACTGCCCTTGATACTTAAGTTATCCATCTGAAATAATTATTTAAACAATAAATGGCTTAGTGGACTCACTAGAGTAGGTAGTTGTAGTTGATTGTAGGTAGTTGATATTTTAATATAAGGTACCCTTCCTCATCTTCATTGTCAGATAATATAGCCAAACTTTCTTAGTAAGAGTTAGAATTCATTCACTAGGCCAAAGTTCAATCGAAGCCTTAATTTTTAATGACCTCCATTTGCAATTTACCTCTTTCCTACTGAGTGAGAGAATTTTCTCCTGTTCTCTTAGAATTCTGAACCTTTTTTACACTAGTAGAATTGTAATTCCTGACCGCAGGCTTTGTAGTAGATATTGTAAAGTAGTAGAGAATGTATGGGTTCATCAAACATTATCAAATAAGCTCTTGCCAAATTCTAGTCATAAAAGCAAATAATAGTCATGTAAAGAAAAGCAGAGTAACATTTTCATAAGGTAAAGTTTTAAGCTGATCTCTAACACAATTATACTTCCCTTTTCAATCAAACATAGATTTCTCTGTCAAGGTTTTAATAATAAAGTAGTCAACTTATTATTATAGTTACCACTTATTATTGATTGGATGATTGACTATGTATCTCATGTTATCCTAAAAATAATCCTGAAGTTTAATTTACAGCTCTCAGATTATAGATAATAAATAGATATAAAATCTAGGTTCAGAAAAACTAAATTATCTTCTGTCACAAGGTTTTAAAGAAGCACCTGGAATACAAGAGCAGTTTTACTAAATCCCATCCCCATGCTCTTGGTACTATATCACATTACCTCTGTACAGTAACATATTTTCCAGTGTTTCCTTAGGGATGGGAGTCAAATGTGTATATACACACACAGAAACACACACATGGCAATAAGCACTGGGCAGAATATAGAAGAAATCAGACCCAGTTAAATGAGAACTTAGCAATGACTCTAATGAAAATTTTAATATTTTTTTGCCTTCAATTTATGTTGAACTTTTTGTTTGTTCATTTTAGTGAAGAAAGCTGCATTTTCTACAGAAAGATTCTTCATTTATTTGCAATTTTGTGAAATAGGTACAAATATAAAGAAGAAAATTAATAGCAGAAGCATATCACATTTAAGTAAAAAATGTTACTTCATCCTCATAGTAAAGCCACTAAAATCAGAAACTTTATTTTTGACTGGGATTTCATTTCCCCACTCAAAGAACACTGCCACAAATTTAATGTTGGCCAAGATTCCTATAGGTGACAAAAGTACCACCAGTTCATTGCAACCACTTATATAACCTGGAAAAACAGCAGGCATGTTCTTTGTTAAACCATTTTAACAATTATTGGTAAATTGAACTACAGGTACACAGTATCTTATTTATGGCATCAAAATCCAAGAAAATCCTTGGAAACTGAAATTTCATGGTGAATGTCATACTAAAACTGATTTTGGCTTAAAAGCAAACCTGAATTGAAATGAGGCTTCAATACGTTGGCCACTTGATGTGAAGAGCTGACTCATTTGAAAAAACCATAATGCAGGGAAAGATTTAAGGCAGGAAAAGAAGGGGACAACAGAGGATGAGATAGTTGGATGGTACTGAGCAAACTCCAGGAGGTTGTGAAGGACAGGGAAGCCTGGTGTACTGCAGTCCATGAGTCGCAAAGAGTTCCACAGGACTGTGCAACTGAACAACAATAAACAGGTATACAGTAATATCTTATGTGCTCCTAATTTTCAATTTCCTGATGACTAATGAAGTTCAACATCTGTCACTGAGGTCATTAGATATATGTGAGATGTTTGTTCAAATATCCCTTTCCCCTTTTTTTGGGTGATCTTGTTGAATTGTGGGAGTTCTTACTATATTCTGGATTCAAGTCTTTTATCAGATGTGTGTTGTGAATGTTTCCTTCAGGATGTAGCTTTTTTAAAATTAATTTATTTATTTTAATTGGAGGCTAATTAGTTTACAATATTGTAGTGGCTTTTGCCATACATCGACATGAATCAGCCACAGGTACACATGTGTTCCCCATCTGGAACCCCCCTCCCACCCCGCCTCCCCATCCCATCTCCCAGGGTCATCTCAGTGCACCAGCCCTGAACACCCTGTCTCATGCATCGAACCTAGGCTGGCGATCCACTTCACATATGATAAACTACACGTTTCAATGCTACCTTCTCAAATCAACCCACCCTCGCCTTCTCCCACAGAGTCCAAAAGACTCTTCTTTACATCTGTGTCTCTTTTTGCTGTCTCACATTTCTGTCTTTACCATCATTACCATCTTTCTAAATTCCATATATATACTGTATTGGTGTTTTTCTTTCTGACTTACTTCACTCTGTATGATAGGCTCCAGTTTCATCCACCTCATTAGAACTGATTCAAATGCTGAGTAATATTCCATTGTGTATATGTACGACAGCTTTCTTGTCCATTCGTCTGTTGATGGACATCTAGGCTGCTTCCATGTCCTGGGTATTGTAAACAGTGCTGCAATGAACATTGGGGTACATGTGTCTCTTTCAATTCTTGTTTCCTCTGTGTGTATGCCCAGCAGTGGGGTTGCTGGGTTGTATGGCAGTTCTATTTCCAGTTTTTTAAGGAATCTCCACACTCTTCTCCATAGCAGCTGTACTAGATTGCATTCCCACCAACAGTGTAAGAAGGTTCCTTTTTCTCCACACACTCTCTAGTATTTACTGTTTGTAGACTTTTAGATAACAACCATTCTGACCTGCGTGAGATGGCACCTCATTGTGGTTTTGATTTGCATGTATCTGATAATGAGTGATGTTGAGCATCTTTTCATGTGTTTGTTAGCCATCTGTATTTCTTCTTTGGAGAAATGTCTGTTTAGTTCTTTGGCCCATTTTATGATTGGGTCATTTATTTTTCTGGAATTGAGCTTCAGGAGCTGCTTGTATATTTTTGAGATTAATTCTTTGTCAGTTGCTTCATTTATTATTATTTCTCCCATTCTGAAGACTATCTTTTGCACCTTGTTTATAGTTTCCTTGTGCAAAAGCTTGTCATCTGCAAACAGTGAGAGTTTTACTTCTTTTCCAATCTAGATTCTTTTTATTTCTTTTTCTTCTCTGATTGCTGTGGCTAAAACTTCCAAAACTATGTTGAATAGTAGTGGTAAGAGTAGGCACCTTTATCTTGTTCCTGGCTTTAGGGGAAATGCTTTCAATTTTTCACCATTGAGGTTAATGTTTGCTGTGGGTTTATCATATGTGGCTTTTATTATGTTGAGGTATGTTCCTTCTGTGTCTGCTTTCTGGAGGGTTTTTTTTTTTTTTTATCATAAATGGATGTTGAATTTTGCCAAAGGCTTTCTCTGCATCTATTGAGATAATCATATGGTTTTTATCTTTCAATTTGTTAATGTAGTGTATCACATTTATTGATTTGTGGATATTAAAAAATCCTTGCAACCCTGGGAATAAGCCTACTTGGTCATGATGTATGATCTTTTTAATATGTTGTTGGATTATGTTTGCTAGGATTTTGTTAAGGATTTTTGCATCTATGTTCATCAGTGATATTTGCCTATAGTTTTCTTTTCTTTTCTTTCTTTCTTTCTTTTTTTTTTTTTGTGGCATCTTTGTCTGGTTTTGGTATTAGGGGGATGGTGGCCTCATAGAATCAGTTTAGAAGTTTATCTTCTTCTGCAATTTTCTGGAAGAGTTTGAGTAGGATAGCTGCTAGCTCTTGTCTAAATTTTTGGTAGGATTTAGATGTGAAGCCGTCTGGTCCTGGGCTTTTGTTTGCTGGAAGATTTCCTATTACAGTTTCGATTTCTGTGCTTGTGATGTGTCTGTTAAGATTTTTTATTTCTTCCTGGTTCAGTTTTGGAAATTTATACTTGACAGGGAGGCCTGGTGTGCTGAGATTCATGGGGTTGCAAAGAGTTGGACACGACTGAGTGACTGAACTGAACTGACTGAACAATTTGTTCATTTCTTCCAAGTTGCCCATTTTACTGGCATATAGTTGCTGATAGTAATCTTTTATGATCCTTTGTCTTTCTGTGTTGTCTTCTGTGATTTCTCCATTTTCATTTCTAATTTTGTTGATTTGATTCTTCTCTATTTGTTTCTTGATGAGTCTGGCTAATGGTTTGTCTATTTTATTTATCTTCTCAAAGAACCACCTTTTAGCTTAGTTGATTTTTGCTATGGTCTCCTTTGTTTCTTTTTCATTTATTTCTGCCCTAATTTTTATAATTTCTTTCCTTCTACTAACCCTGGGGTTTTTCATTTCTTCCTTTTCTAGTTTCCTGGTGTAGAGTTAGGCTATTTATATGACTTTCCTCTTGTTTCTTGAGGTAAGCTTGTATCACTATGAACCTTCCCCTTAGCACTGCTTTTACTGAGTCCTATAGGTTTTGGGTTGTTGTGTTTTCATTTTCATTCATTTCTACGCATATTTTGATTTCTTTTTTTTAATTTCTTCCGTGATTTCTTGGTTATTCAGAAGCTTGCTATTTAGCCTCCATATGTTTGTATTTTTAATAGTTTTTTTTTTTTTTCCTATTCAGTTCAGTTCAGTCATTCAGTCGTGTCTGACTCGTTGTGACCCCATGAATCACAGCACACCAGTCCTCCCTGTCCATCACAAACTCCTGGAGTTTACTTAAACTCATGCCCATCGAGTCGGTGATGCCATCCAGCCATCTCATCCTCTGTCGTCCCCTTCTCCTCCTGCCCCCAATCCCTCCCAGCATCAGGGTCTTTTCCAATGAGTCAACTCTTCGCATGAGGTGGCCAAAGTACTAGAGTTTCAGCTTCAGCATCAGTCCTTCCAATGAATATTCAGGACTGATCTCCTTTAGGATGGACTGGCTGGATCTCCTTGCAGTCCAAGGGACTCACAAGAGTCTTCTCCAACACCACAGTTCAAAAGCATCAATTTTTCGGTTCTCAGCTTTCTTCACAGTCCAACTCTCACACCCATACATGACCACTGGAAAAACCATAGCCTTGACCAGATGGACCTTTGTTGGTAAAGTAATGTCTCTGCTTTTTAATATGCTGTCTAGGTTGGTCATAACTTTCCTTCCAAGGAGTAAGCGTCTTTTAATTTCATGGCTGAAATCATCATCTGCAGTGATTTTGGAGCCCCCAAAAATAAAGTCTGACACTGTTTCCACTGTCTCCCCATCTATTTCCCATGAGGTGATGGGACCAGAGGCCATGATATTAGTTATCTGAATGTTGAGTTTTAAGCCATTTTTTTCACTCTCCTCTTTCATTTAATCACTGCATTGTGATCAGAAAACATGCTTGAAATAATTTCTTTCTTTTTTTTTTTTTTTTAATTTACCAAGGCTAGATTTATGGCCCGGAATGTGATCTATCCTGGAGAAGGTTCTGTGTGCACTTGAGAAAAAGGTGAAATTCATTGTTTGGGGACGAAATGTCCTATAGATATCAATTAGGTCTAACTGGTCCATTGTATCATTTAAAGTTTGTGTTTCCTTTTTAATATTCTGTTTAGTCAATCTATCCATAGGTGTGAGTGGGGTATTAACGTCTCTCACTATTATTGTGTTACTGTTAATTTCCCCCTTCATACTTGTTAGCATTTGTCTTACATATTGTGGTGCTCCTATGTTGGGTGCATATATATTTATAATTGTTATATCTTCTTCTCGGATTGACCTTTTGATCATTATGTGTTGTCCTTCTTTGTCTCTTTTCACGGCCTTTATTTCAGGGTCTATTTCATCTGATATGAGTATTGTGACTCCTTGCTTTATTTTAGTCTTCATTTGTATGAAATATTTGAATGAGATCCTTGCTGGGTACAGTAATCTGGGTTGTAGGTTTTTTTCTTTCATCACTTTAACTATGTCCTGCCATTCTCTTCTGGCCTGAAGAGTTTCTATTGAAAGATCAGCTGTTATCCTTATGGGATCCCCTTGTGTGCTATTTGTTGTTTTTCCCTTGCTGCTTTTAATATTTGTTCTTTGTGTTTGATCTATGTTAATTTGATTAAAATGTGTCTTGGGGTGTTTTGCCTTGGGTTTTTCTTGTTTGAGACTCTCTGGGTTTCTTTGGCTCAGGTGGCTATTTACTTCCCCATTTTAGGGAAGTAAACTATTCCCATTATCTTCTCAAGTATTTTCTCATGGTCTTTCTTTTTGTCTTCTTCTGGAACTCCTATGATTCGAATGTTAGGGCATTTGACATTGTCCCAGAGGTCCCTGAGGTTGTCCTCATTTCTTTTAATTCTTTCTTCTTTTTTCCTTTCTGCTTCTTTTATTTCCACCATTCTATCTTCCATCTCATTTATCCTATCTTCTGTCTCAGTTATTCTGCTGTTGGTTCCCTCCAGAATTTTTGATCTCAGTTATTGCATTATTCGTTATTGATTGACTCATTTTTATTTCTTCTAGGTCCTTGTCAAACATTTCTTGCATCATCTCAATCCTTGTCTCCAGACTATTTATCTGTAACTTCATTTTGTTTTCAAGATTTTGGATCATCTTTATTATCATTATTCTGAATTCTTTTTCAGGTAGACTCCCTATATCCTCCTCTTTTGTTTGGTTTGGTGGGTATTTATCATGTTCCTTTACCTAATGTATATTTATCTGCCTTTTCATCTTGTTTAGAATGCTGTGTTTGGGGTGGCCTTCCTGTATTCTGGAAGTTTGTGGATCCTCTTTATTGTGGAGGTTGCTCCCTATGGGTGGGGTTGCAAGAGTGGGTTGTCAAGGTTTCCTGGTTAGGGAAGCTTGTGTCGGTGTTCTGGTGGGTGGAGCTGGATCTCTTCTCTCTGGAGGGCAATGAAGTGTCCAGTAGTGAGTTTTGAGGTGTCTATGGGTTTGGTGTGACTTTGAACAGACTGTATATTAATGCTCAGGGCTATGTTCCAGCACTACTGGAGAATTAGCATGGTACTTCTTGCTCTGGAACTTGTTGGCTCTTGGATGGAGCTAGTTTCATTGTAGGTATGGAGGCTTTTGGATGAGCTCTTGTCGATTAGTGTTCCCTTGAGTGAGAAGTTTTCTGGTGTTCTCAAGTTTTGGATTTAAGTCTCCTGCCTCTGGTATTTGGTCTTATTCTGACAGTAACCTCAAGACTTCTCCATCCATACCACACTGATGATAAAACATCTAAGTTAATGGAAAAAATATTCTCCACAGTGAGGGACACCCAGAGAAGTTTGCAGAGTTACATGGAGAAGAGAAGAGGGAGGGGGGAGATAGATGTGACCAGGAGGAGAAGAGGAGGAATCAAAAGGGGAGAGCGCAATCTAGCCAGTAATCTATTCCCTATGTGCTCTCCATAGCCTTGAACACCCAGAGAAGTTCACAGAGTTCCATAGAGAAGAGAAGAGGGAGGAATGAGATAAGGGTGACCAGGAGAAGAGGACGAGTCAAAAGAGAGAGACAGATCTAGCCAGTAATCAGTTCCCTAAGTGTTCTCCACAGCCCAGAATACCCAAAGAGATTCACACTGTTGGGTAAAGAAGAGAAGGGGGAGGGAGGAGATAGAGGTGACCTGGGCGAGAAAAATGAAAGTCAAAAGGGGGAGAGGGCAATAAAACCAATAATCACATTCCTAAGTAAAAATGGGTACTGAAGATTAGATTCTTAAATTGATAAGAAATACCAAAAAGCAATGATTAAAAATCTAGAGTAGAGGTTAGACTCTCAAAAATACAATATAAAAAATTTCAGAAAAATTATGAAAAATATGTATGAAATTTGCTTTAAAAATGCGGTCTTTTTTTTTTTTTTTGCAAGGTTCAGTTCAGTTCAGTCGCTCAGTCATGTCTGACTCTTTGTGACCCCATGAATCGCAGCATGCCAGGCCTCCCTGTCCATCACCAACTGCTGGTAATAGTAGGTTATAAAAATGAAAGTTAAAGGAATAATAAAGGGTTTAAAAATTTTTAAAAATACACAAATAATAGTAAAATATATATAGGAATTTGTCTGGAGCTGTCAGGCAGCATGGGGTCAGTTGTTTCAGATAGTTCCTTGTTCCAGCTTATACTTCTTCTCGAGGTCTATAGGTCCCTTCCAATGTAGTCAGTGCTAATCACAGGGTTTTAATCTGTTGCACCTGTCACTTCCCAAGTGGTTCCCTCGGTTTATTTTGGCTTCCTCTGTTTGCAAGTCTCTTCAGTGTCTAACTTCTGCCCTGACACAAGGGGGCAGAGGTGGCCAGTTATTTTTGCTCACTTGTTCAGTTGTGCAGCGGGGAGGGAGGAGCACTGCAAACAAATATCACTGGCGTGTGTGGGGAGTGCTCACAGTGCATGGACCACACTGGGTTTGCCCCCGCTCACGGCGTGTGTGCTTTCCCGGTCTACACTGCTCAGGCTCCAGGTTGCTCTGCCGGGGAACTGTCTACAGTGGGCCCTGGGTTGTGTGCACTTCCCAGGTCTAAGCCGCTCAGGTTCAGGTTCTTGGGTTCTCCACAAAGGCTCAGTTGGTTGGGCCTCCACCTTGTGCCCTTCCCAGGTCCGAGCAGCTCAGGCGACCAGGTGCTTGGCCAGCGCACTGTCCCCCAGTGGGCGGTGCGTCTTATGTCCTCCTCGGTCCCAGCCGCTCAGTTTCCTGGGTGCACAGCGGGAGCGCCGTCTCAGGTGTGCCCTGTGTCTCCTCTGGGGAGCTGATCTCTGACTGCAACCCTCCTGGTAGATGTCAACCATCCAGGATCCCAGGAAGACTTGGTTAGTAACTGGGAGCCTGCTCGCAGTTTGGTAGAGGATGCCCCTCGCTGGCTTTGGCTGTCGCCCACCTGCCTCCCTGTCTCCGGCAGGGAATGGGCCGGTCCACAGCTGGCTAGCTCTCCTTGGTATTTGCTCAGTCCTTTGTTCTGTTAGTGGGCCTGGCAGTGCCTTAGGTTAGAGCTTTTCACAGGAAGGTTCTCTCTCTTTCTTTTTTTATTTTTCTCTGGTTATCCCACAGTTTGGGTTATCTCACGTTAGCTCACTCAGATTGTCCTCAGGGCATTCAGGCCCAGTCCTTACCCTAAGCAATGCAGCCCATGCCTCCCTGTGCAGCCCCTGCTTGCTGAGTGGCAAACACAAGCATCTGGGTTACTTCTCCACTAGGACTTGTGGTTAGACGTGTAATCTGTGGGTTTTATTTATTTATATTTTGCTCCCAGTTATGTTGTCCCCTGAGATTCCAAAACTCCCCACAGACCCACCAGTGAAAGGGTTTCCTGGGTGTTTGGAAACTTCTCCTCCTTCAGGACTTCCTCCCCGGGACGGGTCTCCATCCCTAATTCTTTTGTCTCTCTTTTTATCTTTTATATTTTCAAAGACAACCTCCTTTAAGACAACAGGTTGCCTTTCTGGGTGCCTTGTGTCTTCCGCCAGTGTTCACAAGTTGTTTTGTGGAATTTGCTCAGTGTTCAAATGATATTTCAATGAATTTGTGGGGGAGAATATGGTATCCCTGTTCTATTTCTCCACCATCTTAGGACCACCTCCCAGCCTGTAGCTTGACATTTCATTTGCTCCTTTGCAGAGCAATTTTTTTTTTAATTATATCCAACTAAAAATATATGTATTCCTATGGATGATTCATGTTGAGGTTTGACAGAAAACAGTAAAATTCTGTAAAGCAATTAGCCTTCAATAAAAGAATAAATTAATTTAAAAAAGAGATATGACAACCAACTAAAAAAGATTTTGTTAAAACAATTTTTGTATGGCTCATATTTCATTTTTTTCATTCTGAAAAATTTTTGCTAATTTTTGAATTTGCTAATTTTTGAAAAATTTGAAAAATTTTACCTAATGCTGCTTACCTAAAGATTTTCTTTGACTATAACTGCTCAAAAATGAAACCAATTATCCTCTTGCTTTTTTTACTGAGTTTATTGAATAAGAAATTTGACCAGATAAGTATTAACTTCTTAACTAATATTTTAAAAATTAGTTTCCACATTTTCTATGATGAAACCTATACTAGGTATTTTTCTAAATAATATGAGTGAATGAGAGGTTGATATTTCCAGTTCTTAATGAGCATACACTATATTAGGAGAAATAAAAGAAATATAGTTAAGGGGGAAGTATGCCAAGTGCTTCAAAATATGTAACTATAACTCTAAAGATGTTCTGGACATCATTAGATCACTCCTGACTTAACAATAAAGCTTTATAAAAAGGGCACTATTCAACCTACATTGTGGTTCATGGCAAAATTTTTACAGACAGAGATGAGGAGAAGTCATCCAACATAACATGGCATAATCAGGAGCATGAGGCAAATTTTTAAAAATAATCATGTTCAGGCAATAGTGGGCCATGTTGTTTAGCTGCTGAGACATAAAACTGGAAAACAAATTTGGAGGATGGGCATAGGAAAGGCTCATACTTTAGTTTAGTTTAGTGTTGCTTACCTGACTAAGTGCTTCTAGACTCTTTCTGAAGGGATGCCTATTGATAATTTCAAGAAGTGAAAGAGTATAGTTCAAAGAGGTACTCTAGATGTTTTTTATGCAACCTTGAAGAGAATGGTTCAAGACATAAAGATATCGGAGGAGAGACACCAATTGGGACTCAGCTGGAAGGGACTGTACTCCACCGCCTGGTATTGTGTTTTCTTTTTTTCGTTCACTCATGTTGTCGCTTCATCATAACTGTATTTTTTTTAAATGATGGGCTATGACTTACTCCTCTTTTCATGTTTCCCAGCCTCTAGGCTAAATCACCCAGCAATATCCATCGATATATAAATAGTCCAAAGAGAATATAGAGAGATGGCAGAAAGAGAACAGAAATGGCCAATACCAGGAAAATATCAACCCTAATCTCATCATTCATATTGTTTTATGGGACATACATGTGGCATCAGAATCTCACTCATTTAGAGATTAGTTTTAGTTTTGGCCATGCAAACATAGTCAAGTCTTATTTGCCTTAAACTCTCTCAAATTCACTCTCACAAATTTCACTGAAAGTGAAATGTTTCTAAGGTGACTTTAACCTCTGAACTTCTCAATACTGACACAAAACCAGCATGTTGTTTCTTTCTTAGATATCACTTCATATGAGGTTATTTACAGAGGAGGCTTCCCTTGTGGCTCAGCTGGTAAAGAATCCTCCTGCAATGTGGGAGACCTAGGTTCAATCCCTGGGTTGGGAAGATCCCCTGGAGAAGGGAAAAGACTAGTCACTCCAGCATTCTGGCCTGGAGAATTCCATGGGGTCGTAAAGAGCCAGACACGAATGAATGACCTTCACTTTCCCTTTTCACAAAGGAGTCTTAAAACTGGTCATTTTGTGTTCTAAAAAAGGGAATTATCTCAATATTATCATTTAGAATGAACAACAAATAAATTATTGAATGTAGGATTTACAGGCTATTAATTCTGTTTGGTGTTAGAGCGATTTCTGTAAGCATTTCTCAGGCTTAATTACACGTCACTTTTTATCACATCATACACTGAATTAACACAATGTGGTCATAGTGAGATGATTTCAAATTTCCCACCCCCCATGTCTAAATACATAGCATCTTGCTTGTGGGTTTAGAAGATAGTGCTTATCACTTAGTTTTCCACTTAATCCCCCAAACAAAAACATGAAGACAGGGAAGGAAGAAAAGGATGAAAGAGGAAGGAAAGGAGGAAGAAAAAAGAGTAGACCACTGGTCCACAGAAGTGCCTTTTGGGATGAAAAGGAGCAATGACAAAGGAGAGAAGAAGCCTGTTGCACTTCCTAAGGACTCAAAGAGAGTGACATCTTCCTTCACCTCCCTAATGTTACTGCCCTATGACCCTTGATAGTTGTAGTCCTCAGTTGGAGAAACTCTGACCTAGTGTTTACTTAATGAAATGATTTTTCCAGAAATTTATATTTCATTAACACACAAACATACACATGCAACATACATAGTAAAATAATGGAATTTTAATATTGAAATCATTTCTGAATACCATTTTCTAAGAAGTTACACTGAACTTCAGAAATAATTGGCAAACTGATTGCTTAATAATTCATAAAAATTAGTTTTTATCTTAAGCTTAAAAAAAATAAACTTTCAACATTTCAAGAATTTATTTAGCTTTTTATAAACAGAGAAATAAGAAGCTCTCCAGAGAAAATTTCTATGCAAGCAAAATGTGTTCCAAAAAGGCTCAAGAAACTCCATTTGATATTGTTATCTACTAAGAGAGAGAATGAAATTATCATTTGATAAAGCCCAAAGAAAACTTGATGGTCTCAGATAAAATGAGTGATCTTTACAAAGGAAAAGTACTTCACAGAAGCCGGAAACTGGGATACCAAAGGGAGGAAACTGGTACTAGAATATTTCACTTAATGACTGTATGACAAGTCCATCACAGGTCATTATTTATAGGTCATTTTCCTGTCAATTGTAGAAATCCTGGCCTTAATCATTAGTGTCAACACACACTTCCGTATAAAAACTTCCAACATGACACAGATAATTCTGAGAAACACGATATGTGTTCTGACAATTCTGTGCTTTCCTTTTGACTCTGAATTTGCCAAGATATTTCCTGTTAACTCCTTGGCATGAGTGTTTTCAAGTGTCTGTTACTGATGCCAGTACTGAGTGTCATACTGGGAAAATCCAGTTTTTGAAAGGAAAATTACAAAATATTGCGGTCAGCATTAAATTTAAAGAAATAGCACGACTACTTTTGTATACATTTCCACTGTTAAATATTTCATTATTTTAGATAGATTTTTTTAACATCTTTATTGAAATATAATTGAGATACAGAGAATTGTTCATATTTAATGTGTTCAATTTTATGAGTTTGGACATATGCAAACACCCATGCATCACCACAATCAAGAAAATAGATATGTCCAACATTTCCCAAAGTTGTCTTGGACCCCTGTGTTTGTTTTTGCTTTGTTTTGGATGGTAAAAATACTTAATTTGAGTTTTACTTTCAGCACATTTTTTAGTGCACAATACTGTATTGTTAGCTCTTGGTGTTATGTTGCAAAGCAGATCACTAGAATTGTTTCACCTAGTATAACTGAAAGTTTATGTCCATTGAACAGCTCGTTCCTTCCACCTGCAACCTTGGCAATTGCTATTGTATTCTCTACTACTATGAATTTCACTACTTTAGATACCTCATACATGTGAAGTCATGAATTATCATTCTGTAAGCAGGTTTTTTCACTTAGCTTAATGCCCTCCAGGTCCATTCATCCTATCACAAACAGCAGAAATTTCTTCTTTTTAAAGGGTGAACAACATTCTTTCACTTGCATATATACATTATTTTCTTTACCTATTCATATGTCAATAGACAACTGGATCATTTCAATATCTTGGTTGTTTGTAAATAATGCTGCAATAAACATGGACATGATGACATCTATTCAATATCCTTATTTCAATTCTTTGGATATACCAAAAGTGGAATTTCCAGATCACATGGTAATTCTAATTTTACTTTCTTGAGAAATGCCCATACTATTTCCACAACTGCTGTACTATTTTATCATACATTTCCAGAAAGAGTGTACAAGGATTCCAATTTCTCTGCATCTTTGCCAACTCTTGTTATCTTTTATTTTTATAATAGCCACCCTAACAGGTGTGCAGTGATAACTCATTGTAGTTTTTATTTGCATTTTCCTAAAAATTAGTGATGCTGAGCATCTTTTAGTCATTTGTATGTTTTCTTAAAAAACAAAAAATCTGTTCAGGCCCACTGCCCATTTTGTAATCAGGTTTTTCGGGTTTTTTGCTATTGAATTGTACGAATTCCTTATATACTCAAAAACTAATCCCGTATCAGATACATGATATGAAAATATTTTCTCCCATGCTGCTCCCACCTTTTCACTCTGTTGATTGTTTCTTTGCTATGACATAAGCTTTTTAGTTTGATGTGGTCCCACTTTCTTTTATTGTCTGTGCTTTTGGTGTTATATCCAAGAAATCACTGTTGAGATCAATGTCAAGATTTTCCCCTGTTTTCTTTTAGGCAATTTATAGTTTTAGATGTTAAATATAAGTGTTTAATCCATTTTCAGTTGATTTTTATGTATGGTGTAAAATAAAAACCCAAGTCATTGCTTTGTAATGAGAATATCCAGTTTTTGTAACACCAGTTGTTGAAGAGATTATCCCTTCACCATTGTGTATTCTTGTCACCCTTGTCAAAAATCAATTGACAGTACATGTGTGGATTGATTTCTGGTCTCTCTGTTCTATTAATCTACTATGTATGCCTTTATGCCAGTGCTATACTGTTCTAAATACTGTAGCTTTGCAATACATTTTGAAATCAGGAAGTGGGACATTTCCAACTGTGTTCTTTCTCAAGGTTGTTTTGGCTATAGAGGGTTTTTGTGATTCTGTATAAGTTTTAAGAATTTTTTTCTCTATTTCTGTTTTAAAAAATGACATGTGGAAGTTGATGAGAATTGTTTTAAGTCTATAGATGACTTTGGTCATATGGGCATTTTAATAGTATTATGTCTTCCAATCCATGAACGGGGGGAGGGTGTGTCTTTACACTTGCTTGTGTCTCCTTTAATTTCTTTCATCAATGTTTTGTAGTTTTTAGTGTCCAAGTCTTTCACTGGTTAGCTTTGTTTCTAAGAATTTTTCCTTTTGGTGCTATTGTAAATAAGATTGGCCTCCTAAAAATGTTCCTTTTTGCATGATTCACTGTTGCTATATGGAAATACAATGGTTTTTTTACATTGATTATTTGTAGTCTATAAAACTTTATTGAATTTGCTTGTTAATTCTAACAGTTGGGTTTTTGTCTCCATAAAAAAAACACTTTAGGGTTATCTACACATAGGATCATGCCATCTGCAAACAGATCATTTACACTTTCCTTTCAACTTGGATGCCTTTTACTTATTTTTACAGTTTTGGCTTGGTTTCACAGTACTATGTTAAACAGAAGTGGCAAGAGAGGGTGTCCTTAACCTTATCCCTAATCTTAATGAAAAAGTTTTCAGCTTCTTATCATTGAGTATGATGTCAACTATGGGCTTAAAGTATATGGCCTTTATTATGTTGTGGTACGTATCCTACTTGATCATGGTATATGTGCTGTTGAATTCAGTTTGCTAGTTTTTGTTTTGAGAACTTTTGCATCTACATTCATCAGGGATATACTGGCCTATAATTGTTTTCCTATAGTGTCTCTGTCTGGAATTTGCATCAGGGTAGCGCTGGCCTCATAAAATGAGCTCAATGTTTTCCCTCCTCTTCAATTATTTGGAGGAGTTTGAGTAGGATTGACAGGCTTCCCTGGTGATGCAGGTAATGAATTTGCCTGCAATTCAGGAAATGCAGTTTTGACTCCTTGCTTGAGAAGATCCCCTGGAGGAGGAAATGGCAACCCACTCTGATATTCCTGCCTGAGGAATCCATGGACAGAGGAGCATGGCAGATGAAGACTGAAAATGTGCACAACTTGAGAGTTGAGAATTAAGTTTTATTTGGGGCAAAATGGGGACTGCAGCCTGGGAGACAGCTATCTCTGAGAAACTGTTCCAAAGTGACAGTGGGGGAAGGTCAATATATAAGGCTTTGGAGAAGGGGAAGTTCAATGCTATTAAACACTCATTTTACAAGAGGTTTCTTGTTAGTCATGAAGATCTGACGTCACCATGAAAGAATGTAGTGCTTCTCTAGATATGAGGAGATGCAAGGGTTGAGGTCATAAAATCTGTTCCTAAACATACCCAACTATCTAAAGACTTGTCCCACCAGATCCCCTGGAGCACAGAGAGCCTCACTCCACCCTGAGCTCCCTCAGGGGCAGTTGAAGCTCAGCAGCTATAACAGCACAGGGCTCAATTTCCATTAGAGGCAGGTGGCAAATGCCATTGTTGTTCAGTCGTTGGCAATGCTCTTGGTAAGTGCCAATTTGTAGTTGACACAGGCTACAGTCTATGGGGTCACAAAGAGTCAGACACGACTGAAGAAATTTAGCAGCAGCAGAGTAGGATTGACATAAATTCTTCTTAAACCGTTAGTCACTAGTGAAGCCATTTGGTCCTGACCTTTTCTTTGTTGGGATTACTAACTCAATCTCCTTACTCACTGATCTTTTCGGAGTTTTTATTTCTTCATGATTCAGTCTTGATAAGTTAGATGTATTTAGGAATTTACCCATTTCTTCTAGGTAATCCAATTTTGGGCTCTAATTAATCATGTGGTTTCTTAACATCATTTTTAAATTTCTGTGCCTCGGTTTTTCTGTCTTCTGTTTCATTTCTGATTTTATTAATTTGAATCTCCTCTTTGGTTTTCTTAGTCTAACTGAAGGTTTGTCCATTGTTTAATCTTTTCAAAAAACAGTCTTAGTTACATTGTGTTTTCTTATTGTTTTCTTCATCTGTTTTATTTCTAATCTTATCTTTATTATTTCTTTCTTTATGCTAACTCTGAGCTTAGTTTGCTTTTTTTCTAGTTCCTTGAGATATAAGTTTAGGTTGTTAATATGAGATCTATTTTCTTTTTTAACAAATATTTATTTATTTATTACTGCTTTGGGTCTTACTTGCAGCACGTAGGGCCTCCCTTGTGGTGCCACAGGACCTTTTATTGTGGTGCACAGGCTCCTCTCTAGTTATGTTGTGTAGGCCCCAGAGCATGTGAGCTCATTAGTTGCAGTACATGTGGGCTCCAAACCTTTGGGCTCTGTAACTGTGGTGCATGGGCTTCTTTGTTAGCATGTGGGATTGTATTTCCATGACCAGGGATCAGACCATCATCCCCTGCATTGAAAATTAGATTCTTAACTGCTGAATCACCAGGGAAGTCTTTTTTTTTTTTTTTTAATGTAATCTAATCATTTATTGATATAAATTTCCCTGTTAGCATTGCCTTTGCCAAATCCCATGAGTTTTGATCGATTATGGTTTTACTTTCATTTCTCTCAAGACATTTTCTGATTTTCTTTTTGATTTCTTCTTAGACCCATTGGTTGTTTAGAGTATGTTGCTTAACTTCCACATATTTATTAATTTTCCAATTTTCCTTCTGTTATTGACATATAGTTTCATACCATTGCAATCAGAAAAAAAAATATTTGTCATGATTTCAACCTTACATTTGATAATGGTTGTTTTGTGGCCTGACATACGTCTCTTCTGGAAAATATCCCATTTGCACTTGGGGAAAACGGGTACTCTGTTGCTGTTGAATGGAATGTTCTGTATTTGTCTGTTAGGCCATTTGGTTGATAGTATTGTTCAAGTATGGTGTTTCTATATTGATTTTTCTGTCTGGATAGTCTATCCATTGTTGAAATTGGGATATTGAAGTAACCTGCTATTATTATATTGCTATTTCTCCTTTCAGTTTTGTTAATATTTGCTTTGTATATTTATGTGCTTTGATGTTGAGTACACACATGTTTATAATTGTTATATCTTTCTGATGAACTGGAAGATATATATATATATATATATATCTTTTATATATTATATCATTATGTAATATTCTTTATTGTCCCATGTGACAATGTTAGACATAAAGTCTATTTTGTCTTTTATAAATGTAGCCACTTCTGCAGTCTTTTGGTTACCATTTACATTGAAAATATTTTTCCATCCATCCACTTTCAGTGCATATGTGTCCTTAACTTTAAAGTGAATCTCTTATAGACAGCACATAATGTGGTCTTATTTTATTATTCATCTATCCACTTTGTTTCTTAATGCTTTTTAAATTTCTGGAGTATAATTGCTTTACAATATTGTATTAATTTCTGCTGCAAAATGAAGTGAATAACCCTATGACTTTTGATTGAATAGTTTAGCTCATTTATGTTTAAAGTAAGTATTAATTGGAAAAGATTTACTATTGCCATATTATTAATTGTTCTCTGTCTGTATTGTAGTTCTTTTGCTCCTCTTTTCCTCTTTTGTCTTCCTATGTGCTTTGGTAATTTTTTTCTCTCAGTGTTCTTTGTGTCATTTATATGGTGGCTACCATGAGGATTAAGGGGCTTCCCAGGTGCCTCAGTGGTACAGAATCTGCCTGCCAATGCAAGAGATGCAAGAGACACAGGTTCAATCCTTGGGTAGGGAAGATAACCTAGAGGAGAAATGGCAACCCACTCCAGTATTCTTGCCTGGAAAATTCCATGGACAGAGGAGACTGGCGGGCTATAGTCCCTGGGATTGCAAAGAATCAGGCACAACTGAGTGATTGAGCACATATACATATACCATGAAAGTGTTGTGCTAGTTGCTCAATCATGCCTGACTCTTTGTGATCCCATGGACTATAGCCCACCAGGCTCCTCTGTCCATGGAATTCTCCGGGCAAGAATACTGGAGTGGGTTCCCATTCCCTTCTTCAGAGGGTTTTCCTGACCCAGGGATCGAACCCAAGTCTCCTACATTGCAGGCAGATTCTTTACCATCAGTGACACCAGGTAAGCCCCATATACCATGAGGATTACATAAAAGATAGTATAGTTATAATAGTCTGTTTTAAACTGATAAAAATTTAGCAGCAATTGCAAATATAAACTCTTTACTTTTACTTCTTTCCCCATATACTTCATGTTATTGATAACAAAACTTACATTTTTGTATTGTGAATCCATTAACAAATTTATAATACAAATCCATTGACAAATATTCTTAATATTTCTGTTTTAGTATCCTTTCATTTCAGCTTGAAAAATTCCCTGTGGCATTATTGCAAACAAGATCTCATGGTTACATATTTTCTCAGCTTTTGTTTGTCTGGGAGTGTATCTTGTCATCAATTTTGAAGGAGAGTGTGGCTGAGTACATTATTTTTGATGGGCTTTTATTTTCTTTCCTCACTTTGACTATATCATCCCTCTCCCTTCTGTCCTGCCAGATAGGTTATTGTTAAGAAATCTTCTGATAGTCTTATGTGGTAAAGGCTTCTCTTATACCTGATGAGTTATTTTTCTCCTGCAGCTTTCAAAATTTTCTTTGTCTTTGACTTTTGACAATTTGATTATAATGTGTCTCAGTAGAGGCTTTTTAAAGTTCTTAAGTTTCTTCCTGTTTGTATCCTATGGGCTTCATGAATCTGGATGTCCTTTTCCCTCCCCAGAATTGGGAAGATTACAACATTATTTCTTTAAGTTAATTTTATTGCCTTTTTCTCACTTCTTTTGCTAGGAGTCCCATGATGCATGTATCAATTTGTTTTATCCTGTAAGTCTCATGGACTTTCTTTATTCTTTTAA
The DNA here is from genome assembly GCF_910594005.1 of Cervus elaphus. Classification (NCBI taxonomy): domain Eukaryota; kingdom Metazoa; phylum Chordata; class Mammalia; order Artiodactyla; family Cervidae; genus Cervus; species Cervus elaphus. The sequence continues at coordinate 68,158,284 of NC_057819.1, forward strand.
TTTGCTATTCTTTTACTTTTCTGATTTGATATAGGAAAATAAACAAAATCAGAAATACAATATATGAAAAACATAAGACTATTAAAAAAAAAAAAGAAAGAAAGAAAGAAAGAAATAGAAACCGTAAAAAAAATACCAAACAGAAATCCTGGAACTGAAGAAAATAATAACTGCATTGATAAATTTAATAGAGAATTTTGATGTCAGACTCTTTAATGGCATTGTTGAGTTCACTGAGTCTTTCTTCCGCTTGGTAGAGTCTGACATCAAAACTCTCTTTTACGTTTTCCAATGCAGTTATTATTTCTTTCAGCTCCAGGATTTCTGTTTGGTACTTTTTTTTTTTTTTTTGGTACTTTTTATGGTTTCTATTTCTTTGTTGATAGTCTTATTTTTTTTTTTTTTTCATGTATTATACTCCTGATTTTTATTTTCCTATCTGTGTCTCTGGGCTTCTCTAAGACAATTATTTAGGATTCTTTGTCAGGCAATTTAGAGATCTCCTTTCTTTGTGATTAGTTATAGAGATTTCTTTTGTTCCTATGATAGGGTCACATTTCCCTGATTCTTTCTGTTCCTGGTAGCACTGTGCTTGTGTCTGCCTTTTTAAAGAAGCAGCCACATCTTCCAGTGTTTATGAGCTGGTTTCAGCAGGCAAAGACCTTTACTAATAAGCCTGGCTAGAGATTCTGGGAGCCTCTCAGGCATTTTCTGTATATATGCACTCCATTCTTCTTCTCCCCCTCTGGGTGAGTGGTTTCAGGTTTGTGGGCTTTCTCCCAATCTCACAGAGCCATACAGGACATTTTAACACTCTGATCCTTTTCTTAGAATAGTGCATTGAAATGCTGGGATGTTGGGTACTGTCTCCACTTCTGTCCCTTCCTCCTGAAGGAGAAAATTATGGAGTATGTGCCTTTTCTTTATTCCACAGAGCTGTTCTGGCTACTGAGAGATACTTACCCCTTTTGCATAAGGCAGTGTGTTAAAATTCCCAGATGTGGGTGTAAGTTCTACTTCTCTTTCTTTCTCTTAAATGAAAAATCTCAGGGTTGTATACCTTGCCTCAACCCTGTAAAGGAGTTCAGGTTGCTGAGAGCTGCCTGCCCCTTTTTCCTAGGGCAGTGGAACTGGAATGCCAAGAGACTGGATGCTTTTTCCACATCTCTCCCTGAAGCTTCAGCTCTACGAGCCTTCTCTCAATACATGAAGTATGCTGAGTGCCCCTGCCCCTTTTCTTTGTTAGCTTCCCAGCAGTCCTTACTATGGTGCTTCCTCAGCACTCTGAGAGAAGTAAGACAAAAGCAGCCTTCTTGGGCAGCACCTTGAAAGGCTGGGGATGTCAAATGCATGCTTTATTCACTCTTTCCCCTGGTAAAGAAATCATGAGCAAAGTGGATTTCTCTCAGCACTGAGCTAATACTGACTCAGGGAAGGGGCGGACATGTGTAAAGTGAAACTGCTCTACTGTACCATTTCAAAGTGGCTTCTCTCAATTTTGTTCTCATCTGAGGTACTACAACTTCCTGACTGGATTTTGGTTATGTCATAAAATACATTTATCAAATGTTTTATTACTGCTTCTGTCAGAAGGGACAAGTACTGAGTCTTCCTATTCCATTATCTTCCTGACATCATAGAATTACTGAAAATTTTTCTTTCCTCTTATTTCTTTTGGTGGAATTATCTTTTCCCACTCAGCAATTATTTCGTGAGTAAAAGAAATAAAATTGTTTTGTTGCTATGTGCTATGAACTACAAGAAGAATAAACATGTCTCAGAAGCATCAACAACAAAATTTTCTGTGTGATCAGAGTAGTTAATACTCTAAGAAATAAATGCATTTCCAGATATATTTAGCTTTAAGTATTTGGGAAATGCCCCCTCAGCAGATGGGAAAGTCTCTTTTAAAAATATTATATTGCACCATCTCAAAGTTGCCTATTCAAAAAAAGATAACCATAGAATTTTTTATATATATAAGGAAGAGAGAATGAGCTCTTCCTGGCTCCTGTCCTCTTTGTACTGGAGCACTGAGGGTGTGGGTGGTGGAACAATTAGCAACTTAAAGCAAATTACTGTTCTAGGATAAATTAGATTAAAATTTTCTCATCCATATAATAATTTCTATAGGAATATAAGTGTTATGTCACCTGGAAGAGTCTAGGTTTCAAATTATAAATAGTTTATAAATAGAATAAAATATACATTCATTTTAGGAAAGTGTACTTTACAAATGAAGAACATTAAAAAGATAATTATCATTTGGAAGAGCTAAAAGAAAAAAATAGAGAATGAAGAAGTAAAAAAACAGAGAAATAAATATTTTCATATTAATTTAATGATTTATAGAGCAAAAAATACAAATAATCCCTAACTAGCCAGACAAGAAGATAAGAAATTAATTAATTTTGTAAACACATAATTTAATGATTTCTAAATATCCCTCAGTTAGCATTGCAGAAAAAAAATTAATGTAAATAATCAATAAGGATTGATCATATAATCTGAAGATAAAATTGATATATGATACAAAGATACAACTATAATTTAGCCAAACTTAATTAACTGGTTGACCAGAGTACTGAGTACTTTTGCTGGCATGAGCATTATGACAATTATTCTGAGAATTATAAAATATTAGGCAAAAAATCTTAAAAATCTCAAAATAGGAATTCAAATTCATTAATCATATATCTAGCATTTATTTAACAGTAAGTATTGTACTAGTTGTGGAGTACATGGATGATTAAAGCAAGGTCTTAATCATGGAAGATTCGGTAGCATAACTGAGGAACCAAATGTAATGCAATAAAGAGCTGTCACAGTAATACAAATAGAAAAAATATATATAAATGCTAAGAATTGTCCAAGAAAACTTGAAAAGTTCCAGTGACTGTAAATCAGTGTTTCTCAAACTTGAATTTCATGTCTTCATTACATTTCATTTGAAAATTGAAGTATGATATAATATAACAAAAGTTAAAGTAATGGCAACTTTCTTACCCAAATTACACACATATTTCTTGATATTTTACTAGGGAAGCCCATACCTCCTTTAGGATTATTCTTTTTGCTCAGGAATCACTGTACTAGATACAGATTAGATTTGAATAAAGAAAAGTATTAATATGTAGAGGATGTTTAGACTTAAACTAAATTTACATGCTGCATTATTTATTCACCTTTGTCAACTTGCCATAAAACCACAGTATGAAGAACTTATTTTGCCAAAACCTAGAGGATGGGTTGCAGGCACATATTTAACAAGTAGGGCTCCCTGCCATTATGATTTCTTTTTGCTGCAGTAACTGCTCCACTTGCAATGGTTCCTGTGGCAAGCTAGGTACTCAGTAACTAAATTTTTCAATAACCATCTGTTATTAACATAATCTCTATTTGTAAACCTGACATTTATACCACAACAAGGAGGCTTTTTTCTGGCAACCAACACAAGCAAAGTAACTTTCTGGAAACTACTACATGCTCCACCCTAGTTTTGGTCAAGATAATGTGAGTATAGTAGTTTTCTGTTGCTTCTGTAACAAACTACCAAAAATGTAGTGGATTAATCAACAAAATTCATTCTGTCACCACTTTGGAGGCCTGAAGTCTGAAATAAGTCTTATGGAGGCTAACATTATGGTGTCTGCAATGCGGTTACTTATGAATGCTTCCAAGAATAACTTTCTCACCTTTTCCAGCTTCCAGAGCTGCTGTCATTCCTTGGCATATGATCACATCACTGCAACCTCTGCTTGGGGTGTAGCACCTGATCTGACTCCTCCTGATTCCTTTCTTGTTAGGATCCTTATGATTACACTGGCCTTGCCTGGGTAATCCAGGTTCTTAATCTTATAAAGCAAAGTACGTTTGGCCATATGAATTAACATATTCACAGGTTCAGGGCATCAGGGCACGGAAATCTTTGTGGGCCACTATTCCATCTACCTCAGTGGGCTCCAAGATGAAGTTTCTCCAGGCCTTCCTGTTCTTGAGAGAGGATCTTGCCTTGAGGGAGGAAAAATGCAAAGAAGCTATGCTGTGACTTGACCCGCGTCACTTGAGTCCCCTCAAGACAGTGCTTGATATATACCATGCCCAGAACTCTCTGACTGAGGGATGTGCAAGCTAATTTCCAATTTTATTTTTGCAATTTTCTATAATTATGAATTTTCTGAGAAATGTCATTTAATATTGAATGTAAAGTAAACCTGACTTCTTACAAAACAAAAAATAAAGTAACTCTCAGGTTGATCCCAGTCAATCTTAAGGGAAATCAACCCTGAATACTCATTGGAAAGACTGATGCTGAAGTTGAAACTCCAGTATTTTGGTCACCTAACGCAAATAGCTTACTCATTGGAAAAGTCCCTGATGCTGGGAGAGATTGAGGGCAGAAGGAGAAGAAGGCATCAGAGGATGAGATGGCTGGATGGCATCCCTGATGCAATGGACATGAACTTGGGCAAACTTCAGGAGATGGTATGGAACAGAGAGGCCTGGTGTGCTGCAGTCTAGGGAGCCACAGAGAGTCAGACATGACTGGGCTGCTGAACAACAGGTTGATTAGCTGTACATTTCATCAAATCCTTTTGCTTAAATAAAATGTAAATCAATGGGTTCTCCTGCATATAAATGGCAGGACAGTGTCTATAGTCACATATAGTTAGGCTTGGGTGCTCATGAACTTTGCTGTTAATAGCAGTGCTTTGTACCATTGAGAAAGAACTATGATGTCAATACTGAATTATGTATTGATGACTGACTTTAATTTTAAAAGTCAGAATTAATGTGTTTCAAATAAAAGAAAACCTTCAAAGGAACTCATTTAAGCTAACTAATAACAAGAACAAAAGAAGTTCTGCCCTTTTTGGTATTATCAGAATTTAGATTAAACTCCCCAGAGGAAGTGGTGGAAACAGGTAGGATAAATGTTCCCAATGAAATAATGACTCATCTGGAAGTTTATAATTAAAATCTGGGCCAGGCATATCAAACACTTTTACCAAAGTCAGTTTTGACAGCAGAAGTTTTCTCCAGAGCAAAAGATTGTATAACTTGGCCATATAAAAAGCACTTTTTCTTTAAAATAGGATGAATATAATGGCCTTTCATTCACACTATTTTTAACAATTGTTCCTATTTTGGTATTCTTAGAAAAAGAAACCAAGTCCTTTGTAAAAGAAGGCAACAGATTCACTGAAACCGTCAGTTGGCCATCATTTAATAAATGTTTGCACCATTCATTAACATTTCAAATAATTACTGAGCAATTAACACATGCCAAGTCATGTTCTAGGTGTTAGAGATGTAAAGATAGGCAAGAGAGGAAAAACACCTATCCACATGGAACTTATACTGAGTAGATTCTGATAATAATACCTAAGTAGCCATATCTAAATAGCAAATTAACACTTAAGTAAATCTCATGTTAAATTGTTACAATGCAATGTTTATTTACAATGTTTCATGTACATTGAAAAAATTAAAGCAAACTAATTAGGTTGTGATGGATGGAGTAGGGGTATTTTCAATAGAGTTGTCCAGAAAGACCTCACAGAGAAAACGGCATCCATACAGGGCCCTAAAGGAAGTGAAACCCCCAATCATGTGAAGATCAAAAGAAAGTACATTCCAAGCAAAAGGGACAGCAGGGTAAAGCAAGCTGATATGAGAAAGAGTTTGATGTGCTCAAGCGAGAATGAAGCCACTATGATTGACCGTAGTGGGCAGCATCAAGAACTATAGATGGAGATAAGGTCTGTGTAGCCTGGGGCCATGAGGACAATGGGAAATCTTTGAAGACTTCTCAGCAGAGAAATCACATAACTGACTTCTGTTATTAAAAATTCACTCTAGCTCTTCATGTAGTGGATTATGCAGCACCTAGGAGTAGGTGCAAAGAGACAAGGTAGAGGCAGTATCAGGTGAAAGACGTTAGTTTCTTGGACTAGGCCTGAATTCTGTTCACTGAGGACACGCCACCATATAACAATCATTGATTTAGTATGTATACTGCATTCTAAATGATTAGGTGAGAGGGCTACCAACCTGCTGCCTCAGCTATGTCTTTAACAAGTCCGATTACTCTCTCAGCCTGATAACCTCTGGAGGTATGGGAGAGGATACAGTCATTAGATCTCATGGTCATATGCGCATTGCCTCACTCCCTTTGCTGTTAACAGGGTCCCCCTCACACGCCTACAGGAGTGAGTGGAGGGCAAAGCCCTGGGACACCAGTGGGAGTTGACCTGAGGTTCCCAGAGCTCTGGGCCACTTGCGTGTGCAACTTCCTGTGTCTCCTAGGCCTACAAGTGCCGGTTCCCAGATGCACTACTTCCACAACTTCACAAAAGATGGAAACTGTTAGCAGCACTCCCAGCAGCTAAGAAAACTGGTTTTTTGTTCAAAAGAGGGGTCTAGGAAGTACATCCCAGCACTCACTGCATTCTTCAGAAATTTCAGATGCTAGTTAGTTTCCTCATTGTACCTGGAACAAAGATCATTTTTATATCCTCCTTCAGACTAGGAAACTGAGATGCAGAAGACTCTTTTATGTAACTGTCTAACAATGAAGTCACAGAACTCTACAGAACACAGACTTCCTCTGACAACTATTTCATTTATTCTAAATTACTTTCTCCACTAAGTTGCACATTGCTAGTTCTTTTAACTTTACATGTTTCTCAGACCATTCACCCTTGCCTACATAAACTCAACTTCATCAGTGTTTCTCCTAAAGTTTGATGTTATTTTTCATGAGAATGTATAAAGCAAAGACTATCCAATTCTAAATTTTACAGATGGCATTTAAAAATTATGTCTAACATCATGCAATTGTAACTCTTTAGTAAATGTCCTCTTCTTAGATTTAATCTCTTGTTCCAGACTTTGAGGTATTTGAAACTCTATTCTGTGATTCAACCATTCAGCTAAATGAACTATAGGGCCTTCTACTAGTGTGAGAGATGTTTTCAAATCATAACTTTCACCACTTAATAGCTCTAATGTACAGGAAGTGCTTTAAGCATTACTGAATCACTGGAAATCTATTAAGATTGTGAAGTTAAAGTGTGCAGCAAACTTTAGCATCATGCTAATTTTAGTTTATTCTCACCAAATGTTAGCAACTATCAAAAATGCATTTCCAGACTTCCCTGGTGGTCTAGTGATTAAGAGTCCTCCTGTCAATGCAGAAGACACAGGTTCAATCCCTGATTTGGAAAGATCCCACACGTTGCAGAACAACTAAACCCATGTACCTCAGCTACTGAGCCCATATGCCACAACTACTGAAGCCTGCATTCCTAGAGCCTGTGCTCTATAACAGGAGAGGCCACCTTAATGAGAGGCCCATGCACCACAACTAGAGAAAGCCTACGTACAGAAACTTTAGAAGGTCCAGCTTAGCTGAAAATAATTTTTTTTTAAATACACTTCAGTTTTAGTAAGTAACCTTCAGTTACTTCAGTTACACAAAGAAAAATAAAAAGTCCAAGGACTTTCAGGCCTATAAGAACAAAAGAAGCAACTTGAATGTCTGGATACATTTTAACCCTTTTAACCCTTCGGATGGACTTCAAAATTCTTCAGCTTGGTCTTCGAACATATGTTGAGAAACATCCTCTACATGTGACTCACTGTTAATCCATGTTTTGAATGTGCTTGACTTGTCATATAGTCTACTGTTTTAATTTTGCTAAAGATGGTATCATAAAACTTCCCTTGCTTCTTCATCTCTGACCTGAAAGCGTTGTTCTTGTTTCATATCTGGATCTGAAAGGAAACGAGATGGGCATAGAGAAAGAGAAGGGTCAATATGGGCAGCCCTGGGGACTTACTGGCGGCTGTGACACCACTGCATGTTCCTATCTGCCTGCCCCAGTGAGTATGGCCAGTGCCCTCAGCTCATAATACTTACTATTTCAAATACCATCACTGAAGAAATATGTTCATGAGTCAGCCACACATAAACACTATTCTCTCAAAGATTTAGTAATGCTGAGTATCTAAACTGATGTAAAACAGTTGATTTCTCGTGTAAATTTTTAACATAAATCACCATTTCTTCATAAATCACAATCTATTCTGTGTTACTTCCTCAATCAGCCATGGCTCAACATAAGCCTTATTTGGAAGGCTTTCCATTGTTGGCCTTAGAGACATATAGCTGAGCCACTGATCCTGAGCCTAGACATTCATGATGATGATGCTTGGTCATTCTGTAAATTGATATAGGCTTGAAAATGTCAAATTGGCAGCTTCTATAATTTGAGATGGAGAAGGAAATGGCCACCCACCCCATTATTCTTGCCTGGACAGGAAAGAAGAATCCCAAGGACAGAGGAGCCTGGCGGGCTACAGTCCAGGGGGTTGCAAGAGTCAGACATGACTGAGTGATTAAACCACCACCACCATAATTCAGAGAATACATGCAAATATGCCTGAAACTGGGATGTGTGCTTATCACGTATATGTAAGTATCTATGCATTTATATTCATATACATGTATATATTATATATAATATGTAAATATATTAGGTATATGTATATATGTGTATGTATGTGTGTGTGTATATATATACATCCCCTATGGTAGAAATACGTGGAAAACAAGAAACAGACAAGTAAATTAATTAAAAATTAATTGGCTTCTCATGTGACACAGTGGTAAAGAATCCATCAGCCAATGCAGGAGATGCAAGAGATGCAGTTCAATCCCAGGGTTGGGAAGATCCCCTGGAGTAGGAAATGGCAACCCACTCCAGTAACCTTGGCTGAGAAATCCCAGGGACAGAGGACCCTGGCCAGCTACAGTCCATGGGGTTGCAAAGAGTCAGATAGAGCTGAGCACATGGGCTGAGTAGGATTTCCAGGTGGTGCTAGTGGTAAAGAATCTGCCTGCCAGTGCAGGAGATGTAGGAGAGCAGGTTCAATCCCTCAGTCAGAAAGATCCCTAGAGTAGGAAACAGCAACCCACTCCATATTCTTGCCTGACAAATCCCATGGACAGAGGAGCCTGGCAGGTTATGGTCCACGGGGTTGCACAGAGCTAGACTCGCAGAGTTGGACACTCATGCAGAATAGGAGAATTAGGTCAAATTAAGAGTTCAAATGGAGTTGATCATTTTCTTTTCCCTCCTTTCATTAACTAATTGTTAATGAAATTAACAGGCGTCCTTTCATCTTCTAATTGTCATTTAGATAAATATAGCAATGCATACGTGGGACACTTTTAATGCCACCAGGTTAACCCTTTTTTAAAGGAAAGCGTAGAAGCACATTCTGCACCTGAACTCTCTTTACAGTTGTGTCTTTCTGGCTTACTTCACTCTGTATAATGGGCTCCAGTTTCATCAGCCCAGGTTGGATGCATGAGACAAGTGCTCAGGGCTGGTGCACTGGGAAGACTCAGAGGGATGGGGTGGGGAGGGAGGTGGGAGGGGGGATCGGGATGGGAAATACATGTAAATCCATGGCTGATTCATGTCAATGTATGGCAAAAACCATACAATATTGTAAAGTAATTAGCCTCCAACTAATAAAAATAAATGGGTAAAAAAAGAAAACAGACTTTAAAAATAAATGGTATGAAACTTTATAAAGAAAAAAAAAATAAAGTTGCTTCTTGGTTGAAATATTTTCAAGTTGTTTTTTTTTTTTTTAAACCAAGCAGACTCTTCCAAAAAATCCTGGTTCTGGCAGCACTCTGTTGGCACACCAGGGATCAAACCTGTGGTCCATGCAGTAGGAGCGAGTGGGCCTCAGAGTTATAGAGTCTTAACCAGGGAAACCCTTCATTTTTATTTTATTTTATTTTTTTGATTTAGAGGAGTGCAGGTTTTAGGATGCTTTTCTCTGTTTTTTTGTTTTTTTTTTTTCAGCACTGATCACATTACAGGATCTTTGTTCCCCAACTAAGAGATTGAGTCCAGGCCCCCAGCAGTGAGAGCATGGAGTCCTAACCACTGGACTGCCAAGAAATTTATGTCTATATCTATATATGTGTGTACATGTATATAATTTCAAAAGCCAGTGCACTTTATTTAGACTTCCTTTTTCAGAAGAGGAAATTGATACAAAGGGAAAAAAAAAAGGATAGAATTTTCTTGGTGCCTTCATTCTGATGATAAAATTCCATAAGGAAGGGCATTGTCAGGGGTCCGCACTGCCCTCTTTTGCTTCTTATTCCTCTCTTGAAGAAATTTTGAAAATAGTACAGTGAGCTTTGCAATTAAGTTGCTTTACCCGAGGCAGATGTTCTGGAGTACTTTTCCTTCTGCAGTGCGGAAACACAGTTTCTCCAATGGTTTGTCTTGTTAACTGGTATCTAAGAGAACACAAGAAGTGGCTGGTCAGAAAGAAACTGGATGCATAGAGAAAGAGTTATATTATTACTTTTAAGCTAAATTATTAAACTGTAAGCCAAGTGAAATAGCTAAAAGAAATGGGAAAAAACAAATCAGCCAACACTTGCATATTTTATTTCATTACACTTTTTGTTTACACTGTTTTAATGTTTTTGCACAGTAAATAATGAAACAATTAGTTGGATTTGCTTTTAAAGCAATGTTATTATATAATCAAGCTGAATGACATTCTGAAATGGATTTTATATATTAAACTGTGTATTTTTAAGTCAACTCTTAATCCAAGCACTGAAATTTCCTTTCCTGTATATCTGAATGGCTTAGAATATTTTATCTTCCACTGAAATTATTTCCCAGAAATTTTTCTATTGTATTTTTAAATGTTATTCTTTTCAGATTTTAAGAAGTCAAAGTTATGACCTAAGATATAAAAACACTTTAAACATATGTTAGCTTGACATGAGAGTTAAATGAGTTCAGTTCAGTCTCAGTTGTGTTCGACTCTTTGCATGGATTGCATGGATTGCAGCACGCCAGGCTCCCCTGTCCATCACCAACACCCAGGGTTTGCTCAAACTCATGTCCATTGAGTCGGTGATGCCATCTAATCATCTCATTCTCTGTCATCCCCTTCTCCTCCTAATTGAGTCTTTTCCAGCATCAGGGTCTTTTCTAATGAGTCAGTTCTTCACAAGGTGGCCAAAGTATTGGAGCTTCAGCTTCAGCATCAGTCCGTCCAATGGATATTCAGGACTGATTCCTTTAGGATGGACTAGTTGGATCTCCTTGCAGTCCAAGGGACTCTCAAGAGTCTTTTCCAACACCACAGTTCAAAAGCATCAATTCCTCAGCACTCAGTTTTCTTTATGATCCCAATCTCTCATCCACACATGACTGCTGGAAAAACCATAGCTTTGACTAGATGGACCTTTGTTGGCAAAGTAATGTCTGCTTTTTAATATGCTGTCTAGGTTTGTCATAGCTTTTCTTTCAAGGAGCAAGCATCTTTTAATTTCATGGCTACAGTCACCACCTACAGTGATTTTGGAGCCCAAGAAAATAAAATCTCTCATTGTTTCCCCTTCTATTTGCCGTGAAGTGATGGGACCAGATGCCATGATCTTCATTTTCTGAATGTTGAGTTTAAGCCAGCTTTTTCAAGTTCCCCTTTCACTTTCATCAAATATTCTTCAGTTCTTCCTTGCTTTCTGCCATAAAGTCAGTGTCATCTGCATTTCTGAGGTTATTGATATTTCTCTTGGTAATCTTGATTCCAGCTTGTGCATCATCCAGCCTGGAATTTTGCATGATGTATTCTGCATACAAGTTAAATAAGCAGGGTGACAATAACAGCCTTGACATACTCCTTTCCCCATTTGGAACCAGTCTGTTGTTCCATGTCCAGTTCTAACTCTTGCTTCTTGACCTGCATACAGATTTCTCAGGAGGCAGGTAAGGTGGCCTGGTATTCCCATCTCTTGAAGAATTTTCCACAGTTTGTTGTGATCCACACAAAGGCTTTGCTATACTCAATAAAGCAGAAGTAGATGTTTTTCTGGAATTCTCTTGCTTTTTTTATAATCCAACAGATGATAGATCACTCACCTAGAGAGTTAAATAGAACCACTAAATGCCTTAAAATATTTTCAAGTTTAAGATATCTGAAATTAACATATTTGGCTCTTGATATTTAGAGATAAATGCTTTTCTGAATATGTAACTAGATTTAAAAATACAGCTTGACCATTTTAGTTCTACATAAGCTTAGGCAATATACATTAGGAAATATAAGCTTAGGCAATACATAACAAGTGAGAGACTTTATTTTGGGGGGCTCCATCACTGCAGATGGTGACTGCAGCCATGATATTAAAAGACACTTGTTCCTTGGAAGAAAAGCTATGACCAACCTAGACAGCATATTAAAAAGCAGAGACATTACTTTGCCATCAAAGGTGTGTCTAGTCAAGGCTATGGTTTTTCCATTAGTCATGTATGGATGTGAGAGTTGGACTATAAAGAAAGCTGAGCACCGAAGAATTGATGCTTTTGAACTGTGGTGCTGGAGAAGACTCTTGAGAGTCCCTTGAACTTCAAGGAGATCCAACCAGTCAATCCTAAACGAAATCAGTCCTGAATATTCTTTGCAAGGACTGATGCTAAAGCTGAAACTGCAATACTTTGGCCACCTGATGCGAAGAACTGACTCATTTGAAAAGACCCTGATGCTGGGAAAGATTGAAGGCAGGAGGAGAAGGAGATGACAGAGGTTGAGATGGTTGGATGGCATCACCAACTCGATGGACATGAGTCTAGTAAACTCTGGGAGTTGGTGATGGACAGGGAGGCCTGGCATGCTGCAGTCCATGGGGTCACAAAGAGTCGGACGCAACTGAGTGACTGAACTGAATACATAACAATATAAAATATTTTACAAACTTTCAAATAGTAAAGTTATCTTACACTCCTATGTGACTTCAATTAACCAAAGGTAAATTATATATTTTGATCCAAATGCCCATGAAAATGTTATGATTCATTTGGATTTACTCAGGGTGAAAAGAGCTTTGTTTTCCCTTTGACTCATTTCCAAGTTACTTCTAGCACATTAGCATATATATTCTCTCTCTCATATATATATATATATGTTATTGATTTTTATGACAAAGACTTTCTCCATCTGGAAAATAAAGTATCCGTTACTGTCATATGTCTAATATACAAGACTTTAATTTTGCAATGTAATAACATAAGGAATTTTCAGAAGAGTCTGACGGGAAAGCTGGACGAGATGAGGGAGAAGTTTATCTGTCTTCAGAAGAAAAGTACAAGGTTATACTTGACTGGCTTTAAGATGGTCCCTCACATCCAAATCAGTATTTAACATGAAGATACATAATACTAGTAGGAAAAGAACCAGCCTGTAAGGGTACAGAGGAGCTGCTGTGTCCTCTGACATGTCTGAGTGTGATCAAATTTACAGTCTATTCTTCAGAGAGTTTATATAATCTTGTGCCTTATTCACTGTCAAAAGCTTATTTTCCTTTTCAAATTTATTTGGGATTAGTCATCAGATGATTTTTCTCCCAAAGTCAAAGGTTTTCGTCAAAATATTTATGTTTTTCTGAGGAGATGGAGACTACCTAAAGAAAAATTAACTGAAAAAAACTGCACATTATTAATTGCTATGTTCTAAGAAATACTCTTTTTTAAGGAAGGATGTACACAGGGTTTTGTGTGCATATATGTTGTTCCATAATGATACTTACATTCTTGCTGATATAGAAGAAGCAACATGGTGTAATATACCCTGGTGTGGAGTTGGAGCCAGGAATCCTTGGTAAATGTTTTAGTTTTGCCGTCAACCAGCTTCATGCTGTTATAGTAGTCATTGATCCTCTCTGCACTTCAGTTTCCACATTTATAAAATGAGGAGCATAGACTAGGTGATTTCTAAAATCTTTTCCAACTCTAATAATTAAGGTACCTCATTCCACTGTGATTCTTATAGGTGAATTTTTAATTATTTTATGGCTCCCTACACAGTAGTTTTGAAATAAGAAGAATGCGTTGACTAGCATACATCTTCATCCTTGACATGGAAATTTGTTTTGTAATTACTTCCAAAATACCTTTCTCAAATGATGCTCTCTAAATATGGTAAAAAAAATAGATAGTTAAAAAGAAAATAAAGTTACACTGTTAATGGTGGGATGTATTTAGACTTCCAACAATTTTTGTTATCTTTAAGAATCTATTGCATCATTTACACTGATTTTTAATAGAAATATTTTTTTAGTAAAACATCTAAGAAGGATTTTGAAGAGACAGAGAGAGAACAAGATTTGGGGGAAAAAATGTAGCAAATGGAGAAAACATTTGGTAAAACACAGACTGAGTCTAAGAAAAATCATGCCTACAAAAAAAGTCTGATTTTTCTAACACATTTAATCAACATGATAAGGACCCCACAAAGTCTCATGCCTTTAGTAAGTGCCTTACTTTTTAAATTTATTTTTTGTGCTTTTATAAGCTTATTTTGGAGGGTTGAAATTCATAATACTAATAGTAATAAGGTTGGACCTGCCCCAAGGCAAAGCAGTTTTGGATGTATATATTTGTTTGTACTCTGATACTTTTATTGAAAGCATTTTGCCTGTGATAAAACAGGCCAGTTTCCTACTATGCTTAACCAAAATTATTTGTCATGTTCAGCTGACAGTTGCTAATAAAACCTTCACAAGAATTCCATCACCCAATCTTCTAAAAATAACCTCATGTGTTCTTTGTATCATTTTAGCTGCCTAATAAAATTCAGTGTTCTGTTACATATTGAAGCTTCATTCTATAAAAGAAATACTCTGCAATAAAACAAGTTCTTACCAATGGTATAAAACAGGATTTAAATCGATTATTCATTTAGTTGTATCAATACTTCAAAGAGAGCTCAAAACTACATAATCAGGTTCTAAGTACTCTTTGAGTATCTTTCTTCTTTAGTTGACTTATTAAACTTGTTCTTAATTTGTCCATTCTTCATCCTCCCAAACACAAAATAGAAGTTAAGATTTAAACTTCAAGATAATTAATAATACAATGTAGTATAGAAAGTTACACCTGTACAAAATGCATCAGAAGTGCCCATGACTAACAGTTTTCATTTTTTTCTCCTTGTCTCAAATATTTTTCTCAGATATTTCATGTTTTTGTCTCCATATAACAAACCACTGCAAATTTAATTAAGGATTTGTAAATATTCCCCATCTCTGATAAGATCTGATAATTTGTTTTTCTCATACTGTTTGAAACATACTACTAATGCAATGCCAAATTCATGCAGAAAATCTTGTAACAACACAGGAAAACAAATAGTGAGAGATACATGAGCTTTTAAAAAGCACATAGTAACTTAGAATTGGATTTATTTTCATATAGTCTTATTTTCATTTATTTTCTTTCATGCTGTACTCTTGAATCTTATGGAAACAACAAAATCTTTAAAATATTAATAAATATATCATAAGATACTTCACATCATATGCCTTTCCAAGGTTTTCTTCCACCCCCCCGCCCTCCGGCCCCCAACCATACACACTTGAGGAGTGTACTCAGAATATGTTGGTCCAGGCACTGCTGGCCAGACCTGCCCATTTAGAAGAAATGGCTAGCGCAGCCCCCCTGCCGGACCTGTGCTTCATTGTTAAAGGAATGCATCTGGGAGGGTGAGTGATGGGGAGGGACTGGAGCAGTGGAAGCAGGGGAGCTTGTTTCCAAACTTTTTTGAAAATATTGTGATAATTTTACAATTGCTCATCTAATAACTGTTTAGGTGGGCCAGTGCATTCCCCACCCTGTATTAACTGAAAGTATATCTTTCAACATTATTCTCATGATACACACAATGGAAATTTACATATTTTGGATATTTTGCTTATATACGGAGAGAGAAAATTAGCCAAGATGGCGTTTTCAGGCTCTCTTGCATCACGTTTTGTAAATTATGTCTATGTAACAGCTGAGATCATTTATAGTACTGTGCATGCACATCACAAGGTACTTGCTTGGTCATGGGTCATTGTGTGCAGTGCGCCTGTATGAGCTCCACCTGAAAAAAGTGGTGACATCACTGCTGTCACAAACAGGATGAGAAGAAATACAATTGGCATAGTTGGCAGGATATCCAACAGGTAGAGGAATAGAAGAAGCCAGTGGCCACCATATAACACGTGATACATGGCTGCCATCCTCTCCACGAAGGCTCTGGTGGAAGACTGGGAGGTGGTGAATGGGTCACCGGATAGCATTGAAAAGGCATTACATGTGGTGAGGTCCCATTTGCCAGACAGAGTAGCACAGACTGTCACTGACACCATGGGGCAGATTTTCCTGACTGCCCTGAAGGTGAATATGGTTAGTGCTCTATGAGATGCTGCACCGGGGCGCAATGTGCAGAGATGCTTGGAAGGACTAGAGCAATCTGTACTGACGTTGGAGCAAGAGCCCTGTGACCCTGAAGAACCCAGCATCTCTGGCAGCAAGTAAGTGACAGTGATGATGAACATTATGAGACTGTGGGTCCCTACTTGGCAATGAGGTCCATTGTGCAGCAGAAAGTGAAGTATGAGCAGCCTATGGCCCAAGAGGGACATCCTCAAGGGGCCCCCAACATGACTGAGTTCATGACATATTGGCCATATACTCAGGTGGAGTTGGTTGACTTGGGTAAGCAGTTTCAGCAAACTCAAGGGGGACCCTTGCTAGCTTGGCTTTTGCATCTCTGGGACACAGAGGTGGGCCCAGCACCTGTGGGGTATTTGCGGGTCCTTATTGAGAGAAGTAAAGGGACTTCATGCAAGACACCATTGTGTAAGTGTGAAGATGACCCCAGAGGGAGCCCAAACTTGCCAGGGTCCAGTCTGGGTTACATGGATGCAAATATGGGCTGATCTGTGTGAAGGTACTCTGTAAAAGCCTGTCCTGTGATGTAGATTTAGCAACAGTGTATAATGGCTGTCCTATGATGTGATACTACCCTCTGATTCTCTTGTATACTTAGAACTGTGTGAAAGCATTTGGAATCACGTGGGTGGGTTGTGAATGCCACAGAAATTCCCCTTAAATGGGAATTGATCCACATGTCACACATCCTCAGCAAACATTTTTTTTTTTTTCTCTCTAAGTGAAAATAGATACAGTTCATCTACCACTTAAGAGATCAGCTGCTGTTCAAAAGGAAAACCACTATGTACACATCAATGAAGTATAAAGGTTCAGTGAAAAGGAAAGAACACAGTGTATCTTTTCTCACTTCCTTGTTTGTAGGTCAAGTTGAGGAAAACCTAATGAGTTATCTGTGGCAAACCTTAGCACCAAATATGGTATTAAAAAAAAAAAAAAAAAAGAACACCTTTTAAAATTTGTGGAAAGTTCTCTGGGTAAGGGTAGGAGTGGGAGTGGGAAAGGGTGGGTGATGAATAGGGTAGAGATGTGAAAACAGTCACACATTGGCAAAAAGCAAATTAAAATCAGAATTACAATCAATATTTTGCAAAGTGTCTCAAAGTTATATTTAGTGCATATTTTAAGTCATAAAGAAAAATTGTATAACATTTATATAATTATTTTGTTTTAAAGAACTATGTGGCTCAGAGGAATCCCAACAAATCTGAGGACGAGAAACTCTTCCTCCCAGGCCCTCTGTTTAAGGCCACAGCTGCTCAGTTCAACACATTAACTTCCAGCCATAAGGGATTATTAAACACTTAGAATATAGCTGGTCCAAATAGAAAGATGCTGTAAGCATAAAACACATAATGGATTTGGAAAACTTAGAACACACAAAAAATAATAATTTAAGATTTTAATTAATAACTTTATATTGATGAGAGCAATCAAGGTGGCAAAGTAGTAAGGTGTGAGGTTCACCCTCTTCAACAGCTACAACAAAAATACATCTATATGTGGAAGAATTCTCACAGAACATCTACTGAACTCTGGCAGAAGACCTCAGACTGCTGAAAAGGCAAGAAAAGCACCAAATAACTATAGGATAAAAGAAAAAAAAAATGAGAAAGGACTTGGGGTGGGACTTGCACCCCTGGGAGAGAGCTATGAAAGAAGAAATGTTCCTGCACCCGGGGAAGCCCTCTCACTAGTGGGGAATTGGCTAGTAAAGAAATGGAGCTTCAGAACCTCAGAGGAGAATGTAGCAGCCAGCTCACAGCAGGCAGAGAAGAGGGAAAACTGCACAGATGATCAGTGCTGCCAACATGCACAGTCCAGCCTGACACAAACATCCACTGGTGCTGGCAGGAACTGGATGCTGGAACCTGAGTTTCAGAGATGAGAACCATGGAAAGGAGGGTTCACTGCATGAAGACAGATATGGGTGGCGGTGGAGTGGGGATGCTGGAATTCAGGGCAACTGTGGCTGGAGGTATATGTGGAGGAAGCCTGGGCTTCCTTAGATTCTAGTCACCATTGTTTGAAGGGAGGGGCAGGGCATAGACTGTAGCCTTTCTCCCTGTGCATCTGCTCACAGAGGGGAGGACATTGCATGCATGGGCTCTAGGGGAGATCACCGGCCACTGCCACCTCACTCTTGGATCCCAGGAGTGGTTGCTATCCCTTGCCACCTTCCTCCCTGATATCAGAAGTGGTCTCAGGTCCCCACTGCCACCCACCAAAACCACACGAGTAGTTGTAAGCTACTTCCACTCCCACTGCATACTCTAGAGGCAAAGTTGAGCTGCTCATCACTGCCAAGAACTCCAAGACCAGGCAGCAGTCACCATATCTGTACACCTCTTATAAAGGAGATGACAACCAGCACATGCTGAGGAAAGAGGTAACAGGCATCCTTACTAAAAACAGCTCTTGCACTGAACGTATTAAACCCACACAAGTCACACAGGGAAGACCCCACGTATAAATAGCTCTCCAAGATGACAGTAGATAACTGTTTTTCCTATACCCACAGAGTAAGAGAAATACAAGTGAAATGAAGAATGAGAGGAATCATTCCCAGTTAAAAAACTAAATACATTCCCCTGAAAGAAAAACAATGAAGCAGACCTCTTCAGTCTAATTGACACTGGTTTCAATAAAGAGATAATGAAAATACTGAAGGAATTAAGTCTATTAACAGAAATTCAGAGTACTGAAAAAAAGGAACTATAAGCTATAAAGAGGAACCAAGAAAAATTAGAAAACTCACTTGCAGAGATGAAACTTGGCTAAAGGCAATGAATAGCAGATGAATAATTCAGGACAAATATGTGGCCTGGAAGATAGAATGTAAATCACCCAATGAGAGAAACTCAAATTAAAAAAAAAAAAAAAAAAAGAAAGCAATGTAAGAGATACATGGGATAATATAAAGCACACCAGGGACTTTCCTGGTGGTCCAGTGGTCAGGATTTGGCCTTCAAATGCAGTTGGTGATGCTTCAGTGAGGAGGGTGAGGTTGGGGAGCTAAGATCCCATGGGACTCACGGTCAAAAAACTAAAACATAAAACAGAAGCAGTATTGTAACAAATGCAATAAAAACATAAAAGCATGCCAACGTGCATATAATAGGGATTTTGGAAGGTGAAGAAAGAGACAAGGGGATAAAAAAATGTATTTGAAAAAACAATGGTAGAAAATTTACCAAACCTAAAGAAGGGAATAAATATCCAGGAACAGGAAGCAGAGAGGGTCCCAGATAAGATAAGCCCAAACACACTTGATCAAGACATACTATAATAAAAATAGCAAAACTTAAAATAAAGAGAGGACTCTAAAGAAGGGGGGGGGGGGAGCTAATTACAAGGAAACCCCAGATCACACTATCAGTTGATATCTATAAATAAAGTATGCAACACAAAAGGGAATGACAAGATATATTCAAAGTCCTGAAAGGGAAAAATTTTCAGCTTAGGAAACTCTAACCAGCAAGATTATCATTTAGAATAGAGAATTTAGAGTAAAGTATTACTCAGAAAATAAAAACTAAAAGAATGCAGAAAAAGTAAACTCACGCATAAGTGCATACAAAAATAAATGTATAAAAATGCATAAAAATAATGCATAAAAATAAAAAGAAAAAGAAAATTGGAGAAGGGAATGGAAAACCACTTCAGTATTCTTACCTCAAGAGCCCCGTAAACAGTATGAAAAGGCAAACAGATATGACATTGAAAGATGAGCCCCCAGGTCAGTAGGTGTCCAGTATGCTACTGGAGAAGAGCGAGAAATGGCTCTAGAAAGAATGAAGGGCTGGGCCAAATCGGAAATGATGCCAAGTTGTGGGTGTGCCTGGTGGTGAAAGTAAAGTCATATGTTGTAATGAACAATATTGCATAGGAACCTGGAATGTTAAGTCCATTAATCAAGGTAATGTAGACCTTCAAGTAGGAGATGGCAAGTGTGAACATCAACATCTTTGGAACTATTAAAATAACATGGATGAGAATGGGTAAATTTAAATCAGCTGACCATTTTATCTACTATTGTGGACAAGAATCCCTTAGAAGGAAAGGAGTAGCCCTCATAGTCAACAAAAGAGTCCAAAGGCAGTATTTCAGTGCAGTCTCAAAAACAAAGGAATGATTTCAGTTTGTTTTCAAGACAAACCATTCAGCATCACAGTAATCCATCTATGCCCCAAACACTAATGCCAAAGAAGCTGAAGTCAAAAAGTTCTATGAAGACCTACAAGACTTTCTAGAATTAGCACACAAAAAAAGGAGGTCCTTTTCATCATAGTAGACTGGAATACAAAAGTAGAAAGTTAAGAGATACCTGGAGTAATAGGCAAGTTTGGCCTTGGAGTGCAAAATGAAGCAAGGAAAAGATTAATAGAGTTTTGTGAAGAGAATACTCAGGTCAAAGCAAACACCCTCTTCCAACAACATAAGAGAAAACTCTTCAAGAAAATTGGAGATATCAAAGGAAATTTTCATGAAAAGATGGGCAGAATTAAGGACAGAAATGGCAAAGACCTAAGAGAAGCAGAAGAGATAAAGAAGAGGTGGCAAGAATACATAGAAGAACTTTACGAAAAAGGTCTTAATGACCTGGATAATCATGATGGTGTGGTCACTTACCTAGAGCCAGACATCTTGGAGTATGAAATAGGCAGGTACTGCGAAGTATTACTATGAACAAATTTAGTGGAGATGATGGAATTCCAGCTGAGGCATTTCAAACCTAAAAGATGATGCTGTTAAAGTGCTGCAGGCAATATGCCAGCAAACTAGGAAAACTCAGCAGTGGCTGCAGGACTGGAAAAGGTCAGTTTTCATTCCAATCTCAAAGAAAGGCAATGTCAAAGAGTATTAAAACTACTGCACAATTGTGCTCATTTCACGTGCTAGCAAGGTAATGCTCAAAATCCTTCAAGCTAGACTTTAACAGTATGTGAATCAAAAATTTCCAGATGTTCAAGCTGGATTTAGAAATGGCAGAGGAACCAGAGATCAAATTGACAACATCCATTGGATAATAGAGGAAGCAAGGAAATTTCAGGCAAACGTCTACTTCTACTTCATTGAGTATGCTAAAGCAATTGGCTGTGTGCAGTCACAATAAACGTTGGGAAATTCTCAAAGAGACAGGAATACCAGACCAACTTAACTGTCTTCTGAGAAACCTGTATGCAGGACAAGAAGCAACAGGTAGAACCAGACATGGAACAATCAATTAAGTTCAGTTCAATCCCTCAGTCGTGTTTGACTCTTTTTAACCCCATGGACTACAGCATGCCAGGCTTCCCTGTCCAACACCAACACTCAGAGTTTGCTCAAACTCACCATGTCCAGGGAGTTGGTGATGCCTTCCTACCATCTCATCCTCTGTCAGCCCATTCTCCTCCTGCCTTCAATCTTTCCCAACATCAGAGTCTTTTCTGATGACTTAGTTTTTCACATCAGGTGGCCAAAGTATTGGAGCTTCAGCTTCAGCATCAGTCCTTTCAATGAATATTCAGTACTTATTTCCTTTAGGATTAAATGATCTGATCTTGTGCAGTCCAAGGGACTCCCAAGAGTCTTCTGTAACACCACAATTCTTTAGCGCTCAGCTGTCTTTATGGTCTAACTCCCACATCCATGCATGACTACTGGAAGAAATCGTAGCATTGACTGGATGGACCTTTGTTAGCAAAGTAATGCCTCTGCTTTTTAATAAGCTATCTAGGTTTGCCATAGTTTTTCTTCCAAGGACCAAGCATCTTTTAATTTCATGGTTGCAGTCACCATTTGCAGTGATTTTGGAGCCTAAGAAAATAAATAAAGTTCGTCACTGTTTCCATTGTTTTCCCATCTGCCATGAAGTGATGGGACCGTATGCCATGATCTTCATTTTTTGAATGTTGAGTTTTAAACCAGGTTTTCCATTCCCCTCTATCATTTTCATCAAGAGGCTCTTTAGTTCTTCTTTGCTTTCTGCCATTAGGGTGGTGTCATCTGCATATCTGAGGTTATTGATATTTTTCCTGGCAATCTTGATTCCAGCTTGTGCTTCATCCAGCCAAGCATTTTGCATGATGTACTCTCCATATAAGTTAAATAAGCAGGGTAACAATTTACAGCCTTGACATACTCCTTTCCCAATTTGGAACCAGTCTGTTGTTCCATGTCCAGTTCTAACTGTTGCTTATAGATTTCTCAGGAGGCAGGTAAGGTGGTCTGGTATTACCATCTCTTTAAGAATTTTCAACAGTTTTTTGTGATCCACACAGTCAAAGGCTTTGGTGTAGTACATAGAGCAGAAGTAGACGTTTTTCTGAATCTCACCTGCTTTTTCTATGATCCAACAGATGTTCACAATTTGATCTCTGGAACAATGTACTGGCTCAAAAATGTGAAAGAAGTACATCAAGGCTATATATTGTACTCTGTTTATTTAATTTATATGCAGAATATTTAATGTGAAATGCTGGGCTGGATAAATCACAAAATGGAATCTAGATTGATGACAGGAATATCAACAACCTCAGATAAGCAGATGATACCACTCTAATGGAAGAAAGTAAAGAGGAACTAAAGAGCTTCTTAAAGTGGGTGGAAGAGGAGAGTTAATAAACTGATTTAAAAGTCAACAATCAGCAAACTAAAATCACGGTATCTGATCCCATTACTTCATGTCAAAAAGATGGGGGGAAAGTGGAAAGAGTGGCAGATTTTATTTTCTTATGCTCCAAAATCACTGCAGATGGTGACTGCAGCCATGAAATTAAGAGATGCTTGCTCCTTGGAAGGAAAGCAATGACAAACCTAGACAGAGTATTGGAAGCAGAGCTGTCACTTTGCCAATAAATGTCTGTATAGCCAAAGCTGTGGTTTTTCTAGTAGGCATATGAGGATGTGAGAGTTGGACGATAAAGACAGCTGACCACCAAAGAATTGATGCTTTTGACTTGTGTTTTAGACAAGAGTCTTGACAGTCCTTTGGACAGCCAGGATATCAAATCAGTCAATTCTCAAAGAAATCAACCTTGAATATTCATTGAAAGGACTGATGCAGAAGCTGAAATTCCAGTACTTTGGCCATGTGATGCAAGAGCCAACTCATTGGAAAAGACCCTGATGCTGGGAAAGATTGAACACAAGAGTGGAAGGGAGCAACAGAGAATGAGATGGTTGTATGGCATCACCAACTCAATGGAATGAGTTTGGCCAAACTCTGGGAGACGGTGAAGGACAGGGAACCCTGGTGCTGCAGTCCATGAGGTGGCAGAGTCGGACATGACCTAGCAAGTGAACTACAACCATAAAAATGATTGAAAACTTTCTCTAAATAGAAAAGAAGAAAGAATGCATAGAAGAGAAAAAAAATCACATTTGGAAGATAAATTACATAGTACACAGATTAAAAAAAAAATTAATTGTGAATGCAATAATGACCATAATTAAAACCAATAGGATGAAGATGAAGATGTAAAACAGGACATAAAATCATAAAATGTGGGGTAGGAAAGTAAGAAAATATATAAATTTTCCCTTAGAATCTGTTTGAGCCTATACGACTACCAGTCTAAAAGATAGTAAATATAAGAATGCATTAATGTACTCAAAAACAGGGTCCCTTCAAATTAAAAATGCAATTTATTTATAAATCCAAAAGAAGAGAATATAAGTATATACAAAAAATGTTCATCAAGCCACAAAAGGAAAATAAGAAAAAGAAAAGAACAAAGAAGAAATATAAAATTGAATAGGAAACCAAGGTTTAAAATGGTAGTAAATACATCTTTATCAATTATTACCTTAAATGTTGTTGAACTAAATACTCCAATCAAAAGACATAGAGTAGAAGATTAGATTAAAGAACAAAAGCAAAACAGGAACTTACCTTATCCTGTCTGTAAGAGAACCACTTCAGGGCAAAGGATTGAAAGTAAAGGAATGGAAAAAGATAGTCTATGCAAGCAAAAGTGACAACAAAGTGGGTGTTGCAATGCTATATAATAGAAAGTAGACTTTAAAACAAAGGCCATAAGGAAAGGTGAAGTACACTATATACTGTTGCAAAAATCAGTATAAGAAGATTTTACACTTGTCAACATGTATGCACCTAACATGGGAGCACCCAAATATATATAACAAATACTAACAGACATAAAGGGTGAAGTTGGCTGGAATACAATAATAGGAAAGTTTAATACCTCACTAACATCAATGGATAGATCTTCCAAAGAATCAATAAAGCAACAGAGATGCTAAATGATGCAAAAGAAGAGTTAAATTTAATTTATATTTTAAGGATATTACATCCCCTCCCCAAAAAATAAATTACATTATCTTCAAATATACATGCAGCATTCTCCAGGATTGACTACATACTAGGGCACAAAACAAGTCTCAACAAATTGAAGAGTATAGACATCATCACAAGCGTCTTTTCAGACCGAGTCATGAAACTTGAAATTAGCCACAGAAAAAAAAAATAGGGGGTGGGAAACAAAAGAAAGTAAATCTCAAATAAAATTCTAATCTGCCTTTTAAAAAGAAATAGAAAAAGCAGAACAAAAAAACCTAAAGTCAGATGAAGGAAGGAAACAACAAAGATCACAGAGTTTTAAGAAACAGTAGAAAAAGTCAATAAAATCCAGAGCTACTTCACTTAAAGGATGAACAAATTTGGCTAGGCTCACCAAAAAGTGAGAACACAAATAAACAAAGTAAGAAATGAAAAAGGAGACATAACAACTGACACCACAGACATACAAAGGCTATAAGGAAATTCTATGAACAAATATATACCAACATATTTGACAATCTAGAAGAAATGGACAGAAACATACAGTTCACCAAAATTAAATCAAGAAGAAAAAGATAAACTTTTCCGAAAAACTGAAGAGGAAGAAACACTCCCAAGGACATTCTCTGAAGCCACCATGATCCAGATACCAAACTAGACAAAAGATAACACTACACAGAAATACAGAACAGACTTTTGAACTCTGTGGGAGAATGTGAGGGTGGGATGTTTCAAAAGAACAGCATGTATACTATCTATGGTGAAACAGATCACCAGCCCAGGTGGGATGCATGAGACAAGTGCTCGGGCCTGGTACACTGGGAAGACCCAGAGGAATCGGGTGGAGAGGGAGGTGGGAGGGGGGATCGGGATGGGGAATAAGTGTAAATCTATGGCTGATTCATATCAATGTATGACAAAACCCACAAAAAAAAAAAGAAAACTGCAGGCCAATATCAATATAGATGCAAAAATTCTCAACTGAATATTAATAAACAAACTCTAACAGACCATGAAAAATATCATACACCATGACAAAGTAGGATTCATTCCAAGTTCACAAGGACAGTACAACATACACATATCAATCAAAATGTTGCATCACATAAACAAAAGACAAAAAACACATGATCCTCTTGATAGATGTAAAAAATGCATTTGACAAAATTCAGCATCCATTCATAATAAAAGCTCTTACCAAAGTGATACACAGGGAACAGATCTCAAAATAGTGAAAGCTGTTTATGGTAAATGCATTGCAATATAATACTGAGTGTAGAAAAGTTGAAATCTTTCCTGCTAAAATCTGGAACAAGACAAGGATGCCCACTCTCATCATTTCTCTTCAACATAGTGTGTTGGAAGTCCTACTTATAGCAGTCAGACAAAAAAATAAATAAAAATTATCCAAATTGGAAGGGAATAGATAAAGTTGTCATTACATGAAGATGATATGATACTATATACAGAAAACCCTAAAGACTCCACACAAAAACTACTGGAACTGATATTCAATAAAATAGCAGGATACAAGATCAACATACAGAAATTGATTGCATTCCTTTATATCAATAATGAAATATCAGAAAGAGAATGTAAAGAACTTGCCAGAAAGATGGCAGAGTAGTCATGATTAACTACTGAACAACCATCAACCAAAAAAAAAAAAAAAAATCCACTGGAAGCTACCAAAAAGCTACCCTACACCCAAAGACAAATATGAAACCACAAAGAGGTGATAGGAGGGATGAAATTTTGAAAAAATCCAATCACATACCTGCCAGGTGGGTGAACCACAAACTGAAAAACAATTATACTACAGTTCTCCCAAAGGTGTGAAAGTCATAAGCCCCACATCGGGCACCCCAGCCTAAGGTTCTGGCAACTGGAATAGAAGACCCTAGGAACATTTATTTGAAAACCAGAAAGGTTTGTCACAGGAATTCCACAAGACTGTGGGAAACAAAAAAACTCCATTCTTGGAGAGTTCACACAAGATCTAATGCACACCAAGACCCAGAGAAAAAAGCAGTGACCTAATAAGAGACTGGACCAGAATCTACCTGCTAGTATTAGAGGATCTCCTGCATAGGAAAGGGGTGGCTATGCCTCACTTTAGAGACAAAGACATTCTCAGTGGCACCTCAGATGATTGGTGTGAGCCTTCATGGAGGATATTATTTCCCATTGAGACCTAACCCCAACCAACAACCTGTAGGCTTTGAAGCTGGGATACATCAGCCCAAATAGCCAACAGAGTGGGAACACAGACCAACTCATCAGCAGACAGGCTGCTTAAAGTGTTCCTCAGCATGGTCCTGTCCACCAGAGGGAAAAGAATCAGCTATACATATTAGCAGACAGAAACCAGTCCTTAACTTCAAGAATCATGCACAAGCCTCTTAGACAGCCTCACCCACTAGAGCAAAGAAATCAGAAGCCAGAACTACAATCTTACAGCATACGGAACAACACTGAAGTCACAGTAAGTTAGACAACATGAGATGGCAGAGGAATATGTCCCAGATGAAGGAACAACATAAAACTCCAGAAGAACTAAATAAAGTGGAGATAGGCAAACTATCAGAAAGAATTCAAAATAATGACAGTGAAAATGACTTAATATCTTGGAAGAAAGAATGGAAGCACAAATTGAGAATATACAAAAATTGTTTAACAAAGACCTAGAAGAGCTAATGAACAAATAAAGAGAGATGAACAATGCAATAATTAAAATGAAAAATACACTAGAAGGAATCAGTAACAGAGTAACAGGAAAAACAGAGAAATGACCTGAAAGACAGAATGGTGGAAATCACTGCCATGGAACAGAATAAAGAAAAAGGAATAAAAATGAAAGAAGACAATCTAAGAGGTATTTGAGAAAACATTAAATGCACCACCATTCACAGTGTAGGTGTCCCAGAAGGAGAGAGAGAGAGAGAGAGAAAGAACCTAAAAAATTCTATTTGAAGAGATGATAGCTGAAAACTTTCTTAACATGGGAAAGGAAATAGTCTCTTAAGACCAGGAAACACAGAGTCCTAGGCAGGATAAACCCAAGGAGGAACATACCAAGACATACAGTAATCAAATTGACAAAGACAAAAAAAAAAAAAATTAAAAACAGCAAAGCAAAAGCAACAACTATGTAAGGAAACTTCATAAGATTATCAGCTGATTTCTCAGTAGAAACTTTGCAAGTCAGAGGGCGGGGTATATTTAAAGTGACAAAAGGGAACAACCTACAACCAAGAATACTCTACTCAGTGAGACTCTCATTCATATTTGATAGAGGGGGGATCAGGATGGGGAACACATGCAAATCCATGGCTGATTCATGTCAATGTATGGCAAAAACCACTACAATATTGTAAAGTAATTAGCCTCCAAATAATAAAAATAAATGAAAAAATAAATTCATCCAAGTGGTCACAAAAAAAAAAAAAAAAAAAAAAAAGCTTTACAGACAAGTAAAAGCTAAGAGAATTCAGCACTGTCAGACCAGATTTGACAAAGAAATTTCTCTAAGCAATAAAAAATTGCCACTACTAGAAACAAGAAAATTATGAATGTAGAAACTCACCAGTAAAGGCAAACATAAATATAAGTAGGAAATCACCTGCATATGAATATGATATTAAAACCATATATAAAATGGAATACTACTCAGTCATAGAAAAGAACAAATTAATACCATTTACAGTAACATGGATGCAACTAGAGATTCTCATACTAAGTGAAGGAAATCAGCAAAAGGCAAATACCATATGATATCTCATATGTGGAATCTGTAAGATAACTAAAATATATCTATCTAAGAAACAGAAACAGTACCACAGACATAGACAATAGACTGGTGGTTGCCAAGGGGAGGTGAGGTTGGATAGGGTTAGACTGGGAGTTTTGGATTAGCAGATGCAAACTGATATATATAGAATGGATAAGGAACAAGTTCCTACTGAATAGCACAGGGAGCTATGTTCAATAACCTGTGGTAAACCATAATTGAAAAGAATATGAAAAAGAACATATAAATATTACATATATATGCATATTTAACTGAATCACTTCATTATACAACAGTAATTAACACATAAGAGATAATCTTTGGAATTAGCTCTAGATTTGGACCAGACACAGTGTTAAAAATCAACACATTCAATTTCTACTAGTATCTCAGGGGAATATGAGATGACAGGTCAGAATTGAGTGAATGGAGGAGAGCAGCATCATTCTTAGTACTGTTCTTGTGAAGGATCAATGCTGATCCTTTAAGAATGAAGATGCTAAGCTTAAATTGCGTTTGATTGAGATAGCAGAAAAAGCTAAAAATTAAAAGGGAATGAGGAGAGCAAGAGAAATGATTGGATTATAACCAGAGTTGTGTGAAAGAAAAGAAATTCATTCTTCCCAAAGACCTGTTTTCATGTGGGGCCACAGCCTGTGGGATCTGGGATCAGGGCAGGTTACACTTTGGGAATGGGGTGGAACATTGGGAATGGTTTAGTGGGCATGATTAGGGTTTTCTGGCCCCACAACTTTTTCCATTGTCCATTTGATCTCTGATTATTTTCTTTATAAGTAAAAGAAAGATTCTTGGCTATTGATCACAAAGTACAGAAATAAGTTACTCCCTAGACTGGAAATAAGCATGACTTAAGGGAGGAATTACAAATGACACAAAGTGTGTATTTCCTCCTTCGGATTTTTAGAAAAATGCCTCCAAGAATAAGATTTTCCCCCATTACTGCTCAGTCGGTTTTCCTTAGCTTCACCTGTAGTCTTGCTGCCAAATCAGAAGTGACACTAATCACAATCAATGATTGTGATTAGTTGACACAAATCAGAAGAAGACCCCCTGGAGAAAGAAATGTCAACTCACTCTAGTATTCTTGTTTGGAGAATCCCATGAACAGAGCCTAGTTAGTCCACGGGGTTGCAGAGTCAGACACAACTGAGCAACCAGTGCTTTTGAGAGAGTGAGGCCGGGAAAATGAACCATTTCAAATCATTTGTCCCACTTTCAATACTGTTTGGAGATGCTTTGATTCTGTTACTTGTGCTTGAAGTCCCTGTTCCCGGGGCTCCATGGTGGACACGGCTCCTCAAGGACTTAGGACTTCTGGCCTTGCTCAGCTTGTTAGTCAGTGACTTCTTAGAATCAGTTGTTTACAAGACCATTGAGCTATTTCTGCTCTGATGCTTGTTTGGTCTCTTCTGCTTTCTTTGACCTACTTTATTTTTTCCCCTCAAATAATTGCCATCCAAATCTCTACACAGTGAAATTAAGTTTATAAAATAACCCTTTTGCTAATGGAAAAGTGGGTCTGTGTGTTGAACATTACATTTTTTTCTTCTCCTTATCAATAGATCTTCCACCCACCTACAAACATGTAGTTTATTATTAATTTTAGATCTTATGCTTTGGGACTCAAAGTTATGATTCCTGATTCTAAAGTTACTAATATTTAAACTTTGGCAGTGAATCTTAATGAAAAAATAAAATGAGTTATCTTCTGAGAAGCAACAACCATTAACAAGTTTGGAATGAAGCAATTTTCTTAGCATTGGAAAATAAGCCAACTTCTTAGTTTATACATATCACTGGGTTATTATGACTCTGCATAAAAATTGTACTAACCTTAGAGAAACAAGCCTGTGCAGGAAGAAAATAACTATACTAGTAATAGCCAAAATTAAAGAAAGTCTAGAGAATGTTTCTGCCAACATGGTTTATGATTTATTACTGGAAATAGTCCCCAAATCTGGAAAAATATTTAAAATCTACACCTGAGGTAAACTGAAAACCTATTTAAATTGCTAGTCATTATTAGAGTCAGTCCATGACATTTTCCTATTTTGAGACCACTATACTATTATACAATATATATACCATAAAGCACATACATAAAAAGAAAGATGGGACAACAATGTTACATGGTGATATGAGTATATAAGGCCTGTATGGCTCCTACCAGTCTTCAAAGGCTAGCCTTCACATAATTATAAATAACTATATTCTGTGAATCTTTAGGATCACTCACAAATGATGTTAAAATGTTAAATCCACAATTCAAAGAATTCATAAAATGTTTTTTCCTGTTTTTTTTTTTTTAAATTACTCGAATGTGGCATATAAAGCCAGCAGTCTTGCTGTGGATCAGGGCAGTAAAAGACATATTATCTGTACCTCATCACACTTCACCAATAATCTTCATGATATCACTGACACTATGGTCATATCTTTGAAGCTACAAATGATTAGAAGATGGACCCCAATTTTTTCACACAATGTTGGGACTCACTGTCAAGATGGTTATTTGCCAGATGCTCCTGAGTGATATTTGAATTTCACTGTTGGGGATGGGTGTTGGTTGGGGTCTCAAGATAGGCCTGAGTTTCCTGGTGGGTGTACCAACAGAGAACAAGTTTAATTCACCAAAAACTCATTGCAAATGTTTTTAAATGCCAAGAATATCCAACTTGTTCTGGTTAACTTTAAATTTTAAGTGTCTATAGTAAGGGAGGGGTTACAAACCCAAGTATCTAAAGAAAATAAAACACTAGAGGTTAGCCGATTAAACTGGAGAACTGAGGTTGCAACAAAAGAGTAGTCTCAAATCAGCTCCAAAGAATTTATTGTCAATGGTTGACCAATCTATTGAACTCTAAGAGAAGTTAAAACTCTAGACTTTCACGAAAAATTTTCCTAATATCAAAATATTTTATTATTCAAGGAAACACCTGTTATCTGTGCATTTCTCTCAAGCCTGTTGGCTCTCAGCCCCCAAATGGGTTCTGTAGATTTTTAGATTTATTAATATTAATCCTCTACTTTTTCTACTTAGCATGCCAAGTCATTCAAAGGTAAGGCTCCTTAAACCTCCAGGAACTCATCATGAACCTTGTATTGAGAAGAAAACTCACTTTCAAATTCTTGTTCCTCAAGGGCTCCATCCACCCTCTTCTGCAGCATCTATGAAAGCAGCTCTTTTGCCCCATTTCTGTTCCCCTCTAAATTTAAAAAGACCAATTGTAACAATGAGATCACAAAGCAACTGAAATTAATTCCTGACATGCTATCTAAATGCACACTGTTGTCTAACCTGTTCATTCTTTTTCCAGATGAGAAGAAGAATGCAGAATTAAGCTATTAAAAAATGACTAGCTCTCTCTCCCAACAGCCCCCTTAGCAATCCTGCAGACAGGTCATGCAGGCAAGATATTATCTGAAGAACAAGTCAGTGATGGAGAAATATGCAGAACCCTACCTCCTACCTCAATGATTCACTGAGATTCTTCCCTCCACTTCCTTTTTTTCCCATTAAAAACTGCCATGGCCAAGCAGAATCTTTGGAGTTGGTCTCTGGACATAAGTCCTCCTTCTCCCCAGGTTGCGCAAAAAGCAAGTCTGTATGAAGAGAATAAACAAATATAATTTGGTTTATGCACTGAAGGAGCTCACATTTCATTTGTGTGTGCTCAGTCATGTCCAATTTTGTGTCACCCCATGGGCTGTAGCCCACCAGGATCCTCTGCCCATGGAATTTTCCAGGCAAGAATACTTGAGTGAGGGGCCATTTCCTCCTCCAGGGAATCTTCCCAACCCAGGGATTGAACCCACATCTCTTGTGTCTCCTACATTGGCAGGCAGATTCTTTAGCATATAGAATTAAAATGCTAGTAGTGTTATTATCAAATACATAATGCAATTTGTCACAAAAATAGATGAAAACTTTTTATGATTCAGCAAGCATCCTGATAGTTTGATTTTGTGCCTTTTCCCTCTTAGTTGTCCATTATCTGAAAGAAGATAAAACTTAGACCATTAATGAATGTTTGGAGAGAAAAGTGAAGGCTGGGGGAAAAAATAAATCTATTTATACTCATTAAGGTCTATTACCTTTACCGAAAATGAGAATAAAGATGTGGTGATTTATTCAGATGTTAAATTTTGCTTATTGTTACAAGTTAGTATTCAGCATTGAAATAACCAACACTTTTTGAATTACTGTGTGTTCTTAATTGTTCAGTCATCCAACTCTTTTGCGACCCTTTGGACTGTAGACCACCAGGCTCCTCTGTCCGTGGGATTTTCCAGGCAAGAACGCTGGAGTGGGTACCCATTTCTTCCTCCAGGGGATCTTCCCAAGCTAAGGATCCACCTCGAATCTCCTGTGTCTCATGCATCGCAGGTGGATTCTTTACCCACTGAGCCATCAGGGAAGTTCTTTTGAAATACTGTTTCTTCAACGCTCTGCTTTATTTTGAATGAAAATATCTGCTTTCTTCATTAGTGCTTCCGAATAATTCCCAGGAAAATGTTGAAATAAAGTCTCTGACTAGATAAGAGTAGCCCTAGATATTAAAATCAGAGTTGACAATAAATATCTAACTATTTAGAGATTCCAATGATGTGTTCTGAGGAAAAGAGCAAATGTAGATGCTCCCAGATGGCTAAGAATTAAACTTAACTTTTGTCTGTACACTGGCTCACTGACTCTTTCAGCAGCTCCAGCAGTTTCATATATGGTGGAGTTTAGCTTTGGTTCAGAATTTAATAGTGATTTCAAAAATACCAATGACCTCATTAGGATATTTGAAAAGATTTTGACAGAGAGCTAAAAAGACAAAGCTAGACTAAGGTTTTTCTTTCAAGATGGTATTAATCCTCTTGATTACAGAAACAGAAAGAAAAATTAAATACAACTGTTCCTATGAGGGATTTCAAAAGGTGTAAAAACAATAAATTAAATATAATTATTTCAAAGAAACTTCCTATTCAGTAAAAAAAGAGATATTTTTGCAGTTGTTTGCTATCACGAAATCAATTGTGTTAGAACCAAAATTATAATGTATATGACAGAGAAAATATTTACCAAAGGATTTGGGCACTCAACTTACTGCTTTTCCCTTAATATTAAGACTGAAAGACCTTCCAAGTATGTAGACCCTCTTGGCAGTTGTGAGGGAGCCAGGCAAGCAGAGGGAAGCAAGTACCCAAGTCGACTCTGGGAGCAGCCTGCAGTGGCAAGCTCTTAGAGACCTGGCTCCAAGGATTGACCCCAGGACGGTAAACAGGACTTCCTCTGCGTGTCTGCAGAGTCCCAGTCTCCAGGCTTCTTACAATGAATTAGAGCAGTTGGGCATCACCACGGAGATTTCCAAGGCTGGGCCTCTTTTACAAGTTTTGTTTGGCTGGAGTAGTTTCCCTCTTTCCTATCATTTGTCTACAGTGACAGCTGGAAGGATCTGGAGACTTCACTTCCTTCTACCCTGACGTCCTGCAGACTGGATCTAAAGGGAAAAGAGGACTCGTGTGTGACTCCTATAATTATCCAGTTTTACCTCAGAAACTGTATTTGATGTAGTAGCAATACATTCCAAAATGATGATGAAAGGAATGTATGACAGTCTTACAGATTTTTATATTTTCATCCAAAATGCTTCAGATCAAGTCAATTTTTCCCTTAAAAGTTTGCTATCACTTAAGAACATCTTAATTATGCTGATTTAAAAATTATAAAAATTTTAAACTGTGGTTGTCCTTTCACATAAAAAATATCTGTAACTTATTTTACGTTAACCAACTCTTTAGTTGGCAGGCCTGGGGAGCTCCCTGCCCTAAAGCTGCGATCGTCCAAACTTGGCCTGGGAAAGACTCATAAAAGGACTGGGAAAATGCTGATTATCAGGCTCATCCATAGAAATTCTGGTTCAGTAGCCTTGGGCTGCTGCTAAGAATCTTTTAAATAATGAAATAAAGTAATTTTAAAGTAGGTGGGCCATGGATGTCTCAGAAACCCTGACTTAGAGAATGTGTTCTCAAAGGGCAACTGAGCAATTAGAGGCCTATCAATGTATAACCTTGAGAGGCATACACATATGAGCTAAAAAGTCTTAAGTGCTTTGCTTACAAATCCTCACAGAGCAATTCTGAGGTGGGTAGGGGACAGGAAATAATACTCTGGAAAAACTAAAGTAATTTACTCAAAGCGACTTAACAAACCTGTGTTTGAACAGCTGTTGGAACTGGAGCCTCTGGCCTCTTGAGATCTATACTCTTTGCTCAAGATCTACACTTCCAGCATCATGGAGCACATGCTGCCCTTCATGCTATCAGCTCCTCCAAAATATTGCATAATATTTCTATTACATCTATTGTAAAGATATGCATGCCACATGTGAAATAGCAAATGATAATCTAAATTGGAAATGTTACCACTGTGTAGGCAGTCATCTATACTTGTCCTGTGACTTCTGCATCCACTACTCACCTTTGAACCTTCTAACATCTGCATCCCTTCCATTGAATCATTAAACATGCTCTAACCAAGGTCACACAATTTTTCCTGAAAAATCCAAAGAACAGCATTTGGGTTAAGGTTATGGAACAAACAACTTTCTAACTCCTTTCCTGCAACATAATTCTTGAGATGACATAAAAACATTTCATAAAGGATAAATCTACACCTTCATTAAGAAATTAAAAAGAAAAAATGAAAGTGAAATTGCTCAGTCGTGTCTAACTCTTTGCAACCCCATGGACTGTAGCCTACCAGGCTCCTCTGTCCATGGGATTTTTCAGGCAAGAGTATTGGAATGGGTTGCCATTTCCTTCTCCAATTAAGAAATGAGAAAGGGTGAAATAACTTAGAAAATTTGAGGAATTTCTGAAAAGTTAAGAGCAAATTGGTGGAACAGAAAAATAACAAGTATAAAGAAAGAGGGGTCAAAATCTACACAGAAAAACTACTAGAGATTTCAATGATATTTCAAAGTAAAGAATTGAAAAGGTGTTCTAACAGCTTTGTCTCTGTTGTCCCTCCTCCTCTCCCACTAAGCAAATCAGCACTGTTTATATACAGGTGAATTCCTGAGAACTGCTCTCTAAAATATGAAGCTAATTTCTCAGGAGTGTGTGTGTGTGTGTGTGTGTGCATGCGTGTGTGTGTGCACATGCATGCTCAATCACTCAGTTGTGTCTGACTCTTTGCTATCCTATGGACCATAGCCCACCAGGCTCCTTTATTCATGGGATTCTCCAGGCAAGAATACTGGAGTGGGTTGCCATTTCCTTCTCCAAGCTTATCTGTAGAAACATCAATACTCAGTCTCATTTTTAAAACAATATTTTTTCCCCAAAGGGGGTGCACCATTACTGGAAGTACTGTAATACCACGTTGATGCATAGAGTGGACAGAGCAAGCTCCTATTCCAACTCTTAGTCCCCAAAATCTATTTAATTTCTCAGAAGAGTGTTCTTTTAAGAATAATGGGTGCAAAAGCTTTTAAGTTTAATTAGGCCCCATTTGTTTATTTTTGCTTTTATTTCCAACATTCTGGGAGGTGGGTCATAGAGGATCCTGCTGTGATTTATGTCAGAGAGTGTTTTGCCTATGTTCTTCTCTAGGAGTTTTATAGTTTCTGGTCTTACATTTAGATCTTTATTCCATTTTGAGTTTAGTTTTGTGTATGGTGTTAGAAAGTGTTCTAGTTTCATTCTTTTACAAGTGGTTGACCAGTTTTCCCAGCACCACTCATTAAAGAGGTTGTCTTTTTTCCATTGTATAGTCTTGCCTCCTTTGTCAAAGATAAGGTGTCCATAGGTTCGTGGATTTATCTCTGGGCTTTCTATTCTGTTCCATTGATCTATATTTCTGTCTTTGTGCCAGTACCATACTGTCTTGATGACTGTGGCTTTGTAGTAGAGCCTGAAGTCAGGCAGGTTGATTCTTCCAGTTCCATTCTTCTTTCTCAAGATTACTTTGGCTATTCAAGGTTTTTTGTGTTTCCATACAAATAGTGAAATTATTTGTTCTAGTTCTGTGAAAAATACTGTTGATAGCTTGATACAAATTGCATTGAATCTATAGATTGCTTTGGGTAGTATAGTCATTTTGACAATATTGATTCTTCCAATCCTAATTAAACCTAAAAGCTTTTGCACAACAAAGGAAACTATAAGCAAGGTGAAAAGACAACCCTCAGATTGGGAGAAAATAATAGCAAACGAAGCAACAGATAAAGGATTAATCTCAAAAATATACAAGCAACTCCTACAGCTCAAGTCCAGAAAAACAAATGACCCAATCAAAAAATGGGCCAAACAACTAAACAGACATTTCTCCAAAGAAGACATACAGATGGCTAACAAATACATGAAAAGATGCTCAACATCACTCATTATCAGAGAAATGCAAATCAAAACCACAATGAGGTACCATTACACGCCCGTCAGGATGGCTGCTATCCAAAAGTCTACAAGCAATAAATGCTGGAGAGGGTGTGGAGAAAAGGGAACCCACTTACACTGTTGGTGGGAATGCAAACTAGTACAGCCGCTATGGAGAACAGTGTGGAGGTTTCTTAAAAAACTGGAAATAGAACTGCCATATGACCCAGCAAACCCACTTCTGGGCATACACACTGAGGAAACCAGATCTGAAAGAGACACGTGCACCCCAATGTTCATCACAGCACTGTTTATAATAGCCAGGACATGGAAGCAACCTAGATGCCCATCAGCAGACGAATGGATAAGGAAGCTGTGGTACATATACACCATGGAATATTACTCAGCCATTAAAAAGAATTCATTTGAATCAGTTCTAATGAGATGGATGAAACTGGAGCCCATTATACAGAGGGAAGTAAGCCAGAAAGATAAAGACCAATACAGTATACTAATGCATATATATGGAATTTAGAAAGATGGTAACGATAACCCTATATGCAAAACAGAAAAAGAGACACAGATGTACAGAACAGACTTTTAGACTCTGTGGGAGAAGGCGAGCGTGGGATGTTTTGAGAGAACAATATCAAAACATGTATATTATCAAGGGTGAAACAGATCACCAACCCAGGTTGGATGCATGAGACAAGTGCTCAGGACTGGTGCACTGGAAAGACCCAGAGGGATCAGGTGGTGAGGGAGGTGGGAGGGGGGCTTGGGATGGGGAATACATGTAAATCCATGGCTGATTCCTGTCAATGTATGGCAAAACCCACTGCAATATTGTAAAGTAATTAGCCTTCAACTAATAAAAATAAATGGAAAAAAAAAGAATAATGGGTCTCATCACAAGAAAAAAGAAATGTGTAACTATGTGCAGTGTTGATGTTAACTGAACTTATTTGTGGAGATTATTTCATGATGTATACAAACACTGAATCATTGTATTATATACCTGAAACAAATATGTTGTGTGTCAATTATACCTCAATAAAAAGACTATCAGGGCCTAACTTATGTTATCATTGAGATAATGACATAATTACCAAAAACTCTTAACACTAATAAAGCATTACTATGTGCCAGGTCCTGTTCTATGTAGTGGATCATTTAATCTTCACTATAATTTTACAAGGTAGATTCTGCTACTTTCCCCCTTTCAATGAGAAACAGAGAGATCAAGTGACCTTGGGGTCACACAGCTAATTCATGGTAGAGTTTTCATGCAAATTCAGGTAGCTACAAAGGTCTGCATGTCTAGTCAATATCCAACTCTAGGTCTTGACAGCAATTGAAGAAGGGGGAAAAGTCAAAACAGCTAAAACCATGAAGGAAGTGCATGAGATTCTGTACTGAATGAACCTTTTTATTTTGGTAATTGTATGAGCTAATGTTTTGTCCAGTTATACATTCAGAATAGCTGAGAAAATTCATACCCTCTACCTACCCCGATCAGCCAAATTCTTCATGCAAAGATACAGCAAATAAGGGATACCAGATACCTGAGAAAAATCAAAGGGTAAAGCAAAGATCAACAAACAGAATACCCAACCATTAAGGAAAAAAAAATATAGAATACAGAGAAAATGTTTAAATATTCTTAATAATACCCTCAGGGATTACAAGAGAATACTTAATCTATGAAAGAAAAAAAAAAAAGGCTGCTAATAAAAAAGATCAGTCATAAAAGGAGAACAACTTCTTGGAAAATAACTACATGATTACAGGAATAAAATATTCAGTTCATCCAATGACTAAATTCTATAATAGTCATTCCTCAAGACTAGATTAATTATCTTGAAGATAAATTCAAGAAAATCTTCTGAAACATAGTGAAAAATAAACAAAGAACTCTAAGAACTAAGGGTGATGGAGAAGGAATGTAAGTTCAAACTCTGTCTAAAGAAATTTCAGAAAGATAGAACCGAAACAATACAAACAAACAAAAACAGAAATGGTAAAAGAAAATTGATCTAGGTTAAATTAAGGCATAAGAGTCAGATTGAAAAAGTTTATCATATGCTGAAAAGTAAAATAAATTTTGATGGTGGAGGAAAAGACAATGACAATAACAAAACAACCTTGAGATGCACAGGAATACATCCAAACATCTACTGCACAAACTATAATAAAATAATTTTGAAGGATATAAAAATAGTCCTACACAAATAGAAAATTTACCTGAAGGTTTTGTTTCCCCTAAAATTGTTCTACAATTTAACACAATTTTAGTAAAATTCCTAGTAGCAATACAGACAAAACTTCAAAAATTGGTGATAAAACTCATATAGAAGAATAAAAGACAAAGAATAGCTAAGATGACTTTGAAGAATGAGTTGCCTTTAAGTTATCAAGATTCATACACAAGTAGAATAAACAATACCACATGGAGCTGGCACAGAAGTGGACCACCAATGGGACAGAGTAGAGAATCCAGAAATGTGGAAACTCATTATACTACAAAACCAGGGTAAAATCACTGGGGAAAAGATAAACTAGTTAACACATTTTTCAAGGATAGATTATTTTTCCAGTTGAACAAATAATGTTCCTTGCCTCACACAACACTGAAAATTCATTTTAGATTGATTAAAAGTCAGAGTGCTGAGGGAACTGTAAGGTTTTTAGAAAGTAACAAAGTAACATATTGAAAGATTTTTTGATACAGTAAAGTTGACTGTATCAAGGAAAATCATTTCTACATATGAAACTTAGAAGAATCTGCATGTATGTACAAAAGGAGATGTGTAGAAAAATACTCACTTTACAAACTCTTGTAGTAGTGAAAAACTAGGGACAAAAATTGAAAATAAATGCGTTGAAATATATACTGGAAATAGAACTGCCATATGACCCAGCAATCTCACTTCTGGGCATACACACCGAGGAAACCAGATCTGAAAGAGACACGTGCACCCCAATGTTCATCGCAGCACTGTTTATAATAGCCAGGACATGGAAGCAACCTAGATGCCCATCAGCAGATGAATGGATAAGGAAGCTGTGGTACATATACACCATGGAATATTACTCAGCCATTAAAAAGAATTCATTTGAATCAGTTCTAATGAGATGGATGAAACTGGAGCTCCTTATACAGAGTGAAGTAAGCCAGAAAGATAAAGAACATTACAGCATACTAACACATATATATGGAATTTAGAAAGATGGTAACGATAACCCTATATGCAAAACAGAAAAAGAGACACAGAAATACAGAACAGACTTTTGAACTCTGTGGGAGAAGGTGAGGGTGGGATATTTCAAAAGAACAGCATGTATACTATCTATGGTGAAACAGATCACCAGCCCAGGTGGGATGCATGAGACAAGTGCTTGGGCCTGGTGCACTGGGAAGACCCAGAGGAATCGGGTGGAGAGGGAGGTGGGAGGGGGGATCGGGATGGGGAATACGTGTAAATCTATGGCTGATTCATATCAATGTATGACAAAACCCACTGAAATGTTGTGAAGTAATTAGCCTCCAACTAATAAAAAAATAAAATAAAATAAAATTGAGCTAGAGCAGATATACAGTCAAAAAAAAAAAAAAAACCCAGAAATATATACATACCTATATGAAAAAAAGAAAAAAACTAAAAAGAAAAATAACATTAAACTATATAAAACCATTTACTTACAGATGTTTTAAACAATATCATGAAAAAATTCATATTGGTGTACACAATTCATGCATATAAAGTTTTAAATCATTCATTACTTCATAATATTATTTATAGAAATATATATGTATAGTGAAAATATAAAATTATACATAAGGAAGAACCAGCTTCATGAGAGTTGCTCCCTCTGAGGGGGTGAGAAATGAAACCAGACCTTCAATAAAATCTGTAATGCTTTATTGTATCTGCAAACATATGGGTATTATGTTATTGGTTGTGCTTTTGTGTATGTTTATAGTATGCTGTGAGACATTGAGCTGTTAAGAAAAAGACACCAAACATTAAAATGAACATTATGTTTTCTCACAGCAAACAAGTCAACTTCTTCAGCACCTGGGAACATCTCAGCAGAAAATACATAATAGCAATTGCTCACACAAGTGTTTTAATGTGCACTAAATAAGGATATAACATCCTATAGTGGTTATGAGTAAGCATTTTATATTTCAAGGACCTCCTGGGAGCGAGGAAAGAAATTTGAGTGGAAAGTCCCATCCATTTGTCAGGCTCCCATTCTCTAAGGCTGTGGCCACTCTGAGCAGTCTTGGAGGAACCATTCTCATGCTCTCAGGAACAATTAGAGTTTTTCATCCTGTGTTTGGGTTAATGAATGGAACTATATGTTTAGAAACCTACTCTAGGGATCAGACATAAGTGAATAAAGTGGGAGAAGGAGAGAGCAGGGTTTTGTTTGAAATTTAATGTTTCTCTTCCAACAATATATATAGTAAATGAAATGGAGTCATCATCATGACTAGATTATAGCTGGATACAGATTATAACTGAGGACACAAAACTAAGGTCCCAAATGGTGAGTGAACAACACAGATGTCCAGTAAAGCCCAGGATAGCCCAGGGTCAGACCTTTAACTGAGTTGCACAGAACCCATGAAAAAGAAACCCCAAGGACCTTTAGGGCAGCTCTGCTCTTGCCAATCAGCTAATGACCACACCATGGTCCCAGACATAGCTAGGCCTGGAACTCACAGCACACATGTAGGCTTGGACATTTACTGTTGCTCTTTGATCTTAGTTTGGATTTGAAATAACACTCTGTTCTCTTTATATGTAAAATA
Organism: Cervus elaphus; assembly: GCF_910594005.1. Taxonomy (NCBI): domain Eukaryota; kingdom Metazoa; phylum Chordata; class Mammalia; order Artiodactyla; family Cervidae; genus Cervus; species Cervus elaphus. The sequence goes on from NC_057819.1 coordinate 68,199,902, forward strand.
CAGTTATCTTATGCAGCTCTTTCAGGTGTGTGATTTCATTTAATTCTTATAGCTGTCTAATGTGATTGGCTGTGTGCAGTGGGGAAAGTCCTAAAGGGGCCAAAACTTTTCCCAAATTCTCTAGTAAGAGAAGCATATAGTTAGCTTCGTTGAAGTTTTCTAACTGCTGTACATTTAAATTGAGAGAAGACTTCTGTGTCAGTTCCTTTCCCCCTTATCCTGATCCTGTTGGGCAGCCACAGATTTCCCTGGTAAAGAATCCTCCTGCCAATGCAGGAGATGCAGGTTTGATCCCTGGGTCAGCAAAGCTGGCTGACCCCGTCACTGGTGATTCTAGCTTTAGAGGATGAATTAGAGCCCTAGAATCTAGTTATTTTTAAAGTTCCATGGGTAGTTGTTGTTGTTTATTTGCTAAGGAGTGTCTGACTCTTGGGCTTCCCTCATAGATCAGTTGGTAAAGAATCCTCCTGTGATACAGGAGACCCTGGTTCAATTCCTGGGTGGGGAAGATCCCCTGTAGAAGGGGTAAGCTACCCACTCCAGTATTTTGGGGCTTCCCTTGTGGCTCAGCTGGTAAAGAATCTGCCCAAAATGCAGGAGACCTGGGTTCTTGCAACCCTATGGACTATAGCTTACCAGGCTCCTCTGTCCGTGGGATTTTCCAGGCAAAAATATTGGAGAGGGTTGCCGTTTCCTTCTCCAGGGGATCTCCCTGACCCAGGGGTTGAACCCACATGTGTTGTAGCCTGTATTGTATCAAACTGTATTGTACGTGAGAAAAATTTACAATATGGAATTTGAAAAAATGCTACAAATCAGGGTATTTTTCTCCTCTAGGAGACTTGCTGCCAATTTACTATCCACCCACTGGCCGTAGAGAACGTAAGAAATAATGTATTATAAACATAAACATTTTATACAATACTGTTTCATTTAATTAAATCTTATACCAAGAGTATTGATATACCATCAACTATTAACCACTTGAAAAATGCCAGACAATCTCTTCTTTAAAACACAAAAGTTTTCCATTATCCCATTTTCTTCCTGAATTCATATTTTCTTTGATATCATCAAAGAATTTTATTCAAATATAATGTTTTAAGCTTGAAAGTCTATTTTTGTTCATTCTATCACATCTTTTTTCTGTCCTAGAATATATATCAAAATTAAAATTAGAGATCTAATTTTTTCCTATTATCTTAAGGTTCTAAGTTTTAAATAAATTTTTTTCTGGGTTGAGTTATCAGTGCTATTATTTATAGTTGAGAGTTGATCAAAACAACACATATAAATAATTATTATTTATAAACTGCATCTTATGATGCAAAACATCTATGATTTGGAAATGCATCTTTTTATAAAATAGATGGGCTGTTAAGATTAGTTTATATGTTCAAGGATAAATATTATTTACAGTTAGAATGGGACTGACCCCAGCCTGAACTTTATTAATCTTTTCCTTTATTTAATAGAAACACTGGGGTAAAAAGTTTATTTAAAAAATAGATAGGGATGAAAATAATGCAGTAGTAGAACTCCTCAATTCTCTAAATTTCTTCTCAGATACAGGCCAAAAAGGTATCAGGATGACTTAACTATCAAAAATAATTATTTGATGTAATATAACAATTGAGTTAGGTTCTCTTCAATTTGTGTTGTGTACTTGGGAACAACTAAATTCAAAGAAATTCCCCATAATAGTTGGTCATTCCTTTTCTCACTACCAACTGCAATATTTCTGTTTTTTCCTTTCCTTATGAAGGTTTTCCCATTCCGAGGCAGAGCACCATGGAAGAATAAGTGAAAACTGTGTCCTCTTTTCCTTTTTGTTAAAGTGTAGAAAAGATAACTTTGAAAGGGGAGATGAGAAAGGAGAGTCTCCTTAGAAGGTGAATCTTCAGACTGACCCATATTAGCAATGATCAAATGTGGAAACTGAAGTCTTAGAAATTGACATCCATAACACTACTGATGCTCTCATGGCCCTGAGACCTTCTTCCTGTACACTCAACAGAATCATCGAGCTGGAATGGTCCTGATCTGAACCATAGACCACAGCTGAACCACCCCTCTCCCAGTTCTTTCTTTACAGGCAGTAAAGAATCTCACTTATCCTTTGACTTCTTGAGTGTTGCACACAGCACTTTTACTAAGTGTTTACTGCTTACCCAGGTCTGCCTCTATATGAAGTATCGAACTAACTTTCTTTTTTTTTTTTTTTTCGAACTAACTTTCTAACGAACAAATAACTATACAGAAAGTTAACTTTGTGGGTCACAGTAAAAAAGCCTAATGTCTAGAACTTACAGGTTAAATTTGGTAGGTTCATCATCTATTGTAATTTTAAAGGTCCTTCCACATCTTTTTTCTCTTTGCTCTTTCCCAAATCTCCATGTTTCAACAGGAAAAGAAATACTCTGAAGTAGTGTAAATCTTCCTGAAGTATCTTTCTTCACTACTTATTTCATTAAGCAGTGAATTTTCTAACTATTTAGAGCAATAATCTTAAACTTGTTTTCTCAAGGAATATGATGAAACATGGGCCTTTGTCCTTGTAAGAAGATACATTTCTTCAAATACATGTAAATTGTGCCTTCAACTGCGGAGGATGTCATTGATTCTATGAAGCCCATCCATCTACAGTTAAGAAACTCTTGGAAGCACAATAGGAATACTGGAGACAGATTATCTGTTAGCACGTATTGTTGCTGTTCAGCTGCTAAGTTGTGTCTGACTCTTTGGGACCCCATGGACTGCAGGACACCAGGCTTCCCTGTCCTTCACCGTCACCTGAAGTTTGCTCAAACTCAGCTCCGTTGAGATGGATGCTATCCAACCATCTCACCCTCTGTTGACCCCTTTTCCTCTTGTCCTCAGTCTTTCCAAGCATCAGGGTCTTTTTCAGTGAGTTGGCTCTTCACATCAGGTGGCCAAAGTGTTGGAACTTCAGCTTCAGCATCAGTCCTTCCAATGAATATGCAGAATTGATTTCCTTCAGGATTGACTGGTTTGATCTCCTTGTGGTTCAAGGGACTCTTAAGAGTCTTCTCAAGCACCACAATTTTAAAACATCAATTCTTTGGTGCTCAGCTTTTTTATAGCCCAACTCTCACATCCATACATGACTAGTGGAAAAACCATAGCTCTATAAATGGACCTTTGTTGGGAAAATTATGTGTCTGCTTTTTAATATTCTGACTAGGTTTATCATAGCTTTTCTGCCAAGGAGCAAGTGACTTTTAATTTCATGGCTGCAGTCACCATCTGCAGTGACTTTGGAGCCCAAGAAAATAAAATCTGTCACAGTTTCCACTTTTCCCCCATCTGTTTGCCATGAAGTGATAGTGTACAACATTTTAAATGATTAATACAGATAAGCAACATTTTAATACAAAAATATTTTGGTTATTATTCAGGAAAAATGGACTAGGCTTTCTGAAAATGGTCAATTTCAAGGCATATTTGAAGTATTACAATGTGCAGTGGCTACAGAAGATGAACAGGACTTGGAGTCAAGTACACCAAGATTCTGATTTTAGGACTTCATTTTATTGCCTCCATGACCCTGAGTCACATCAGTAGTTTCTGGGCCTCTCACATAACTTATTTGCTAAATGTGGATAATATCCACATCTTATAGGGTGCTATGAGGATGAAATAAAGTAATAAAAGGAAATGTCCAGTACCATGCCATGCATGTGAGTGTGCTCAATAAATGGTAGCTCTTGATTTTTTAATTTAAATTAACTGTTTTAGGAATGTTTCCAGTTCATAAAATAAGGTGCACAAGTAGGCCATTCTTAACAAAAGAAATGTAGGATTTTGGGACTCAGCGAGACACAAGAACTCTTTGGTGGACATTTGGAGTCTAGAGAGCTCCTCTGGTGGCTAAGACGGAAAGAATTTGCCTGCAATGCAGGAGACCTGGGTTCAATCCCTGGGTCAGGAAGATTCACCTGGAGAAGGGAACAGTTACCCACTCCAGTATTCTTGCCTGGAGAAGTCCATGGACAGAGGAGCCTGGTGGGCTACAGTCCATAGGGGTGCAAAGAGTCAGACATGACTGAAGACTAACACTTTTACTTTGGAACCTGGGCTGCTTATTTCTGAATCTTAAATTCTCTTTGTAGAACAAAAGCCACACTGATGGAAATGAACAAACCAGGATTTACTCTTAGACTCATGCAAAAGTGTAAGATGCCTGTCAAATTCCTGCAGAATTTAATGACAAATACCATTATAAATCTTTTTTTTTTTAATATCAATGAGAGTAGTAGGCCTCATAAAAGTGCTGGTCCCTAGGGAACAAGAAACAGATCTGTTGTCAATTAAGGGTTATGCAGTCAAGATTATAACCAAGGAATATATTTTAAAGCTTTTATCCAGCAGAATGTAGAACGGCTTTGGTATAAACTTTTAAGAAAACTGACCTTCTTCTTAGGTCACTACTTATTCTTTCCAAGCAACACAATGACAGAATGTTTATAAATGTAATAATCTTAATCACACAAAAGAGAAACATGAAGTCTAAGTAAATCTTATTTCTTTTTCCTACCTGAAACCTCAAGTGAAGAATTATTTACCAGACAGTGTTTCTGAAAGTTTGGACAAGTCTGCTGCTGCTGCTGCTAAGTCACTTCAGTCATGTCCAACTCTGTGTGACCCCATAGACAGCAGCCCACCAGGCTCCCACTTCCCTGGGATTCTTCAGGCAAGAAAACCATAGTGGGTTGCCATTTCCTTCTCCAATGAATGAAAGTGAAAAGTGAAAGTGAAGTCACTAAGTCGTGCCTGACTCTTTGCGACCCCATGGACTGCAGCCCACTAGGCTCCTCCATCCATGGGATTTTCCAGGCAAGAGTACTGGAGTGGGGTGCCATTGCTCTCTCTATTGGACAAGTCTGCATTAAAAAAAAAAAAAAAAAAACACTCTGGTGACAAATTTTAAGCCAGTGAAAATTGAAAAGATCAAACCTCAAAACTCTCAGCAAGACAATTTTGAAAGGAAATGCTAACAGCTCCACTGCTGGGTGCTACTGTGATATACAGATGAACCCTTTCCTATGTGCCTGATTCCAGCTACACCCATTGGCCAGAGTCACTGTTGGCCAAACCATGCTCTTGTAACCACTAGGTACTAAGAGAAGTGCCAGAAAAAGTAAGTTGGAGTTTAGGCAAAAGCTAAGAGGAAACACTTGATGTTAGATATGACATTGCTATTGTTTTGAGAGAACGTGGATACAGGAAAGGGTAAATACCTGTGTGTTTGAGACTTGATGTATGTATACTGACTGTCAGAATGGTTCTTATTTTCCCTGGCTACTCCCAACTGCCACAAGATGATCTTTTTTTGATATTTACTTTAATGGTGACGTTCTTTTCCAGGCTGCTATCCAGAGTTACTCTAGTGTCAACAATGTTTTTTTTTTTTTTTAAAAAAAAAAAAAAAAAACACTAATAAATATATGAAATTATGAAACATCAGACAAACATTTGTCAACATTAGCCAAGCTTATTTCATATGACTGTGACACTATATCCACTCATAGTGAAATCATTTTGCTAAAAGGGACAAATGACCTCCTACACCTTCCATGCTTATACCCAGCTTTTGTATCACTAGTATGTGGTAGGGAGGCAACAAGGAGGAAAATCTCACACACAAAACAATGTACATCCATTCTCTTTATATGCCCTCATGGCTATTCCTATCAAAGTACCTCTACAAAGGCCATAGCCAATCCTACATAGAAGGACAAGACTCGTAACTCCTGTTAACAAAAGCCACATAAACTCTGGAAGCCAGTCAATGTTAAACTGACCCAGAATCACGTAGTTTCCGTATTTGGCTTTTCCTATTTTGCAAGCCACAAGGCAATTTAACTTGCCATTTATATATAAGACTTCATTCATTGGTACAAATTCCATCTGAACCCTATGTATAATAATATTTATATCTCCAAAGTACCAATGAAAACCACAGAATTTTAGAGTCAAAGGACACCAAAGAAATGGTAATACTGAAAGATACAATTGAAAAGTTGTAAGCATTCAAAAGCTACTTTGTGTATTATGTGCCAGACCCTGAAACTAAAAAAGTAAATGTCATTATCCCTACTCTTAGGGAATTCACAGCCTGGGAGGAAGAAAGATTCACAGGGAAGAAAATTACGCTAAAGTATGACCATGTTTACCAATAGAGGAACAGACATAAGAGCAGGAAGGAGGTAATAATTAATCTTTTAAAGTCAGTTCTGGCTTCCTAGAGAAGGCAAATTTTTGTTTGGTTAGCAAGGATAAGATATGTCATCCGGCAGAAAGGTGGAGTAGAAAGATATGGGGAAGAAAGCCAGAGGAAAAAGGTATTCCAAGAATAGAAAATAGCATGAACAAAATAAACACAGGGTTGTTAACCTACATGTTGTATTTGTGTAACAAGAGTAAAATCTAGATGACATGAAGCATGGGATTAGTGGAAGAAAAGCGTTGCTTCACTTGACTCCAAGCAGTGAGGAACCATGAATGATTTTTAGCAAAAGAGTGGCATAGTTATATCTGTCCTTTAAAATATTAACTTTAATTGTAAGGCAAAGGATGGGCCGAAAAAGGAAATATGAGGAAAAAGCTCTATAGTTTCCCAATGAGAAAGCAAACTATACAAAAAGTATTGATTAATTCTAAATTAGATCAATGAATAAAATTGATTAATAAGGATCAAATGAGGTCTTAAGCTCCTTTTATCTTGAACCAATGATTTCTGTTTTCTCACTGGTTCTACATACAGTCAGCCCCCCATGCCTTCAGGTTCTGCACCTGTGGTCTCAACCAAATCTTTGATCTGCCTTTGGTTGTATCCACAGATGCAGATCCATAGATATCCAGGATTGACTTTACTGATAAAATGTAAGATAAAGTTACCCAAGGTTCAGGTAAAAAAACTAGACATGTTTAGGAATGTTTAGAAGTGTTTAGCACACTGGCATCTCAGTTGTCTGCAGTGTTTTTGCTCAAGACCTGCTGTCAACAGCAATTTGGGATGCTTGAAGGGAAAGACTGTGTCACAGAAAACCATGGGCGGTCAGGCTGCTTGTGGAAAAAGCAACAGGACTTTGGTACTGTGAATTGTATAAATAAAGATGCAGTCCTATGAATTCCTGGTTTTAAAGAATTTGTCAAATACCTGGCAGCCAGCACTGCTGGAGGAATAATGGGCTGGTAGCTCCCAGGGTTGTTGCCTCTGCTCCTGCACTTTCTGCTTCCGCTTGTGGGTTCCAACAAGGAAGTTTTTTCATGGAGGCAAAAGGATTCCTTCCTAACTTAGGACTCTGGGACTCTGCCCTTGTATCTATTCTCTGGTGATTTTGCTCAGTCTATTGCTTGCCTGCCTAACTTCGATTCCAGGATTCTAACCAGACCACACCTGGTCAGAATACCTGTCCTCCCCACTCCTGCACTCTCATTTGTAATTTCTTAGCCCAGACCTCCAATTTAGAATCGTTCAGAGTTCTGGTACAAAAAACTAAAATGGCTCAGTGATGAAAATAGTTCTATAAAGTGAATCTTTAGTGGCATGATTTGAAGTAAAAACACTTAAAGACACAAATACATCAAATTTAGCATGTTTTCAGTTGTTCTAAATTGTTTTGCTAAATATTCAGTCTCTATTATAAATAATGACTGTCTAGATATTTTCTTTTTCTTAGCTTAATAAAATGAATGAAACAGACTTACCTGAAATAAATAATGAATATAAGATTATTAAAAAAACCTAGTAAAATCTTAGAATTGAGAGAGTAGAGGCCATCAAGTATGACCTGTTTTCCAATATATGAATACCTCCTATAAAGGAACTAACTGGTAATTTCCAAGTTTCTGCCAGGACATTATCATAACAGCAGTTCACTTCTAGTTAAAGAGCTTCTTTTCATTTACTACCTCTGATGGGTAGAGAACCCTAGATGTGCAGCCAAAACACCTGTCTTCCAATCACTGATCCTGTTCTCTGTGTTGGAGCCATGTTGAGTAAGTCTACTTACTTACGAATGGGAGCATTCATAAGACATAGATGTAGATGTGGATATGATATAGACATAGGTATAGATATTTTATAGATACACATTTGGAATACATAATTATAACCACTCACATTTATGCTTTTCTGAGTTTTATAAGTTCTGTTCCATCAACCATTGTTCATATAATAAGGCACATAAATATTCCACCCTCTCGGTCACTCCTCTTGTAGAAACATCATTTTGTCAATGCCCTTTTAGTGTTTCCATAGTATGGTACTGTGAGAACATCTGGAGATGATACTTCTGTTAATGCTATGTAAGATTCATTTTTTTCAACATCTGTGTCACACTGTTGACTCATTTTAAATGTTGGGCCAAATGAAACCCTTTAGGTCATTATTTTACCAAACTCTGCCCTTAAGCCATATGTTAATTATTTCTCCTAGTAACAAGAAAGGAGGTTAAAGGACTGGAAAGGAATTAGCTAGTCTAGACAAGATTCAGCAAATTTCACAGAAATATATTTCCATTTGAAATTCCCTATTTCTAAGGCAGTTTATTTTTTCCCACTTGGCAACATCAAGAAGTTGAGTAAGATGGTATTATGTAAAATATTTTGAGTTCTAACTGACATTACATTATGTATCATAAATCTATAGCTAACAGTGCTAAAGATTTTTAATTTTTGAATAATCCTTATCAGAAGTTTTAATTGCAAATAGTTACACAGATATTTACTAAATAAAACTGAAACGTGTGAAGCACTCTGATATCTTCCAATATACCGTTTATTTTGCTGGATTCAATATTACTATATCAGGACCAGGGCCAAGGCTGTTGTTGAATGAATCTAAGTTGTTGAACAAATCTAAGAGAGTACTTTCTGTCCACTCTGCTGTAAAAATTTCATCAGCACACTGTAAAAAACCATTCATGTCTCACCATGCTTGGAGTGGGCTCTTTGTGGGACAAATGCACATTTTACTTTAAAGTGAAAGTGTTAGTCGCACAGTTGTGTCTGACTTAGTGACCCCACAGACTGCAGCCCACCAGGCTACTCTGTCCATGGAATTCTCCATGCAAGAATACCAGAGTGGGTTTCCATTTCCTACCCCAGGAGATCTTCCTGACCCAAGGATCAAACCTGGGTCCTCTGAATTTTAGGCAGATTCTTTATCGACTGAGCTACTAGGGCTTTTACTTTAAGCATGTTCTTTAAATGCATAAACTTTGATAATATGCATGGGAAAAGAAACTCTTTTCTGCAGTTGGGCCAAAAAAAAAAAAAATTCATCTTTTCTGCTTTTCACAATCAAGAGATTACATATTACAGTTATAAACCGAAAAGTAATAGTTCCAAAAGACAGTGCCACAATATTGGAAAATTTCTGTTTAATCAATTTTATTTTCTAAAATTGTACTGAGCCATTATGCATGAAAGAATGTAGCTACTGAGTGCTGTGATTTCCATCACAAGAATGTGTCTTATGGTGAAGGACAGACATAGCCTTCACACATTCAGTTCCTTAATATGTACTATTAAAAGACATTAATTTAAGTGTTAAGAAAATACTAAGATTTACTATTTGGTTCCATAATCTTAAGCATTTTGTTAAAATATTTGACTCATTTTTAAAAGAGAATTTATTTGAAAAATCTACATATATTCTCCAGGAAAAAAATTCCCTTCCCAATATTACTTTCTTTTTTAAAACTGATTTCCTTTGAGAACATGGGATCTCTGATGCTCTCATGCCCCTGGTAAGTTCCCTGTCCAATTACCTATCATCACCCTGCTGTGATTCACACCCTGAACTTAGATTTAGTGGCTAAAAAAATTCCCATTAGAGCAGATCAAATGAAACAGATCAGAGGGACAGAGCATGGATAATTCTGAGCACCAGATGTTCCACAGAGACAATTTAGAACATGGAAATATCACTGCATTTGTAATCTTACTATACTATGGCTATTCACAACAGAGAAGCCATTAAACAATGTTCACCTGGCCTGCAACTTTTATATTCACTGTGTGGTTGTTTTCCTAATTACAGCACACTACCAAGTGTGATGTAATTTATGACTGCTACAGATTCTTTAATAGACACTGAAGTATCTGTTCGAAAAAGAATTAGCTGAAGGTTTAACAGTAAAGAGAATGTAATGGGGTTTCCTTTAGTTTCCTATAGTGGGTCCTTGTGGTCACTACTAGTTTACTGTAACACTGTAGAAATAAATTTGAAGACAACAGCTATCCCACCAAAAGTAATTTGCTTCAGAAGTCAAGGGCTCACCACAGTGCTGTGAGTTTTAGAGACAAAAATGGCAAACGGGGGAAATAGAACAAAGCAGAGGAAACATTCAAACTGGACACAGAGAACAGAAATGTCAAATGAGTGTGAGGTCAGAGCCAAGAGAGGCACTTGTGAACGGCAGTCCAGTTTCCAGACTGAGGTCACGTCCCTCACCCAAGCACTGAGCACACAGTGGAGACCCTTGGAGACCTCCAACTGATGGTCACAATCAGGCTGTTGCCTCCACAGGAAGACAGAGATTGCATACATCTAGCCATTGAGCAGTATTGATTGTAGAAATTACTGTGCTAGGTGCTCTGAGACATGAGATCAACCAGATTTCTGTTCTGATTCTTACCCTCATCGTGCCTAGCAGAGGAGATAAAACAGGAACATAAATAACAGTAACACATAGACTGATAAGACTCTGATAAGAATTATGAAAGAGTTATACATTGCTGTATGAATTGAAAAAAGGGAAGGGACCACTGAGCCGAGCCAAAGGAGAACAATAGGAGAAAGTTCAGAGGTGGCCTCATGGAGGAGATAGCATTTTCTAAATATGCAAATTCACTGGTTGATTTATTAATACTTCTTTTAACATTCTTTTCCAGGTTGTTCTGGAAGTCTTCTCAGGTAAAGGTAGATAAATGCAGATTATAGGTTTCATCAATATAGTGCAGTGTTAGAAAACAGGTCAACATTTCTTCATAGAGGTATAATTAAACTAAGCTAGAAAAGTCCTTGCTAATCTTTTAACTTCACTGTCCATTATGGTAGCTACAAGCCACATGTGGCTTTTCATATTCAAATTAATTAAAATTAAATTAAGTTTAAAATTCAGTTCTTCAGTTGCACTACACAAATTTCAAGTGATGTTTATGTAGCTCCAGCTGAACAATTATGAAATGCCATAAATTGTATTTAAATTAGATACAAATACTATTAAGATGACAGAGACCTAGAAAAATAACTAAAGCACCACTGACTACATTATATAATTGTAAATGTTGAAGAATGCAATTCTTTTAATTTTCAAAAAAGTTACCTTAAATAGAATAAAAAATAAATTGAAATTGCCTTAGGATGTCTACCTTTCACAGCTTTTTGAGGGAGGAAAATATACTCATTGATAATGAAGAAGTAAGGAAGGCAGGATAAGAGATCAGGAGTAGGGGGAAAGACCACTAAAGGAGAAGCAAAATCAGTAAGCTAGATAAATGTGAACTAGCAAACAAAAGAAAAGTAGCAATAAAAAATACATTTTAAGTAAGTTTCAAAAGCGAGTTATAAAGTGGGAATGATAGAAAAGGAAATACTCTGGGGTGGGGAAGAAATATTTTTTGAGTCTGTGATCTACGTTATCTATTTCTCTACATATATCTAAATAATCTACAGGAAAGTCACTTCCCCTACATAATTTTTCTTGTATATACAAAATGCTTGATATAAGTTTGTATGCTTATTTTTTAAAATTAACAGAATATCTATATGCAATTTTAATGCTCTATTGAAATTAGTTTTTTAACCTAAACATTATAAGTTGCAGTTGTAAAGCTCCATGGGATTAAAATATTATGTCACAGATCAGTGGAAATTTTCTGTTATTCATAGCAAAATATAATCACCTGAAACTAAGCAAAAGTTTCCTGTTGTGAATTCAAAGAAGACATAATAGCTTGCCTTATTTGTATCTCTATCCTAATCAAAACAAACTTTGAAAGAACAGTTTAAAATTAAAATACATTTTAGGTAAGCAATACTTTTATCCTGTACTTCTGACATTTGTGGAGCTAAAGGAGTGTGCAGTTAAGTTTCTTTAGGAAACTAGTCAATAATCTTTCTAAAAGAATGAACTAACTTTCTCTCTTACTGAAAAAGTGGGGTTGAAGAATCATGTACATGTAGAAAAAGGAACACAGGGCACATTTTTTCTGACAACATATTTCATGCTTTGTAATTAATGGAAGTGAGATGTGTTTAAAACCTGAGTATACAAAGAGGGTCACAATTCTAAGCTGCTTGAATGAGAAGAAAAATATATTTTGATGTAAAGGGTCATAACTAATAAAGTTTATGGTTTTAAATGTGGTTTGAGGTCATTTATTACTTCTTAATGTATAGAATATATCATCTTATAACAAGAAGTTTACATATTTAAAAGTAGCATCATATGAATAATGAATTACATAAATAGTGTTTCATGAAAAATTAGAGGATAAAAAAACAAATATTATGACTACTACATATTTCATACTTGAAAAGGGCTTCCAAGTTTCCAAAGTTCTTTTTATATACTATTGCTTGCATTTAATCCTTACAATAATACCTGGGAAGCATTATTATATCCTTTATACAGACTGAGCTTAAAGAACCCATGTAAATTGGAGGTAAGATAAAATCAAAGCAAATGAAAGCAGAAGTTTCTGAGTAGGAAGACCAGTGGACTGAGCTATGATGTGGGAAAACTGAGATTCTGACCCAGGGTTCCAGATTTTTTGTTCATAATTGTATTGAGGTATATATTACTGCTACTTAAAGACATTTTCAGCTTATTTTTTTCAGGGATATGGAAGGATTACATTTTTAATTCACTTTTCATAGCTTAACATGGACATGTAACTTGTTTGACCAAAGAAACATAGGTGAAAATGATGTTATATTCTGGCATGCCAAGTTGCTTATATCCTGGCAAAAGTATTTAATTGCCAAAGCAAAAATCTGGCCCTATCTTCCCAGCATGTGTTCACGTTTGTGTGCTACAGTGAGCCATTCTATGGCAGCAAGGACTAATCGTTGCTTGTGCCATCTCTGAGATGTTTAATTGTATATCACCATAGCCTAACATAACCCATCCTTGGGCTCTTTTCAATACCTAAAACCTAAATGGGCCCCAATTTTGGCACACATGTAAAATGCAGCCTTTTCTTTTAATTACCATAAATGTTAATTATCATTAATTCACGTTAAATTTTTTTTTTAAATTTCCTCTCTAATTCCTTAACATTCCCTCTACTTTTCAAACAAATCCATTACCCTTATTCACTGTTAAAGAGATTTCTTCTCAGCACAAAACCAAGAAGCAGCCATCCTCTGCTCTTGTTCTGGTTACAAGGACTATTTCTGGGTTTTCCTTTCTTCTCTCTTAATTCATTCTCTTGCTTTTCACTAGAACACAAAATTGACTTTTCTTTAGTTTTCAGTCCTTACTGTGACAAAAATACACTTCTGCCACTAAGTTGTCTTAGAGTGAATATTTTTTAAATCATGCAAACTGTAGGTGGGTTCAGAAAGGCACTTTATTAATCAAGATTCTAACTCAAAATAGTTAAGGCAAAAGGAGGAGCTTCATTGGATCACTAAGACCAAGAGAGGCCTAAAGACTAAGAAAGTGGTGAAAACAGGGAGACAACTGTTCTTCAGAAAATCATGAAACCAGGGATAAAATTCTGGCAGCTTCCCTTCCTCCTCTTTGTCTCTCTCCCCTCTCAGTGGCAGCTTCCTTCTCTAGCACTACAGACAACTGCTTTCATGTGACAGTTGCACCCCACACGTTTTATATCTTACAAATCACTGAAAGATGCTGATTCTTTCTCAATGACAGTATGAGACACTCCATGGAAAGTCTCAGAGCAGCTTAGTTTAGGTCCCAGTCTACTGCTGAACTAAACAGTTGTGACAAAAAGAAGAGCATCATGCTGCAGGGGGTGCACGTCCCCCTTTAGCTGCAGAAGCAAAGTGGGAGCCCAGAGATGGGAAGACAGAAAGCTCAGCAGTGTCTGTAGTGCCCACTACAGACCAATAAAAGCCCATCTTTCTGCAGTAGTGTAATTTGATTTTAGTTTATATAATTAAAAGTAAGTATAGCTATAGTTTAGCTTAATTTTTAGATGATCATGGGTTTCATGCAGCTACACTCTACAGTAACTATTTATTCTTATTTGAAGGTACTTACACACCTCCAAATAGTGGGAGGCTTCTCAGGTGGCTCAGTGGTAAAAAATCCGCATGCCAATGCAGCAAAAGCAGGTGTGATCCCTGGGTCGGAAGATCCACTGAGGGTGGATAGCAACCCACTCCAGTATTCTGGCCTGGAAAATCTCATGAACAGAGGAGCCTGTGTGTCTCAGTCTATGTGGCTGCAAAAGAGTCAGACACAACTGAGGGACTGAGCAGGCAGGCATACACCTATAGGTTCACAATTGCTATAATTACTTTTAAACTAAAAAATTAACAGTGAGATCTAGAAAGTGAAATTCAAACTTTGCATGAAGATTAAATCATAAAAGTAGTTTTTGTTCTGAGACAAGTCTAATAAAAATGACACTTACAAATCAGGTCTCCTATTAAAGTTTCAGTCTTACCTTTTCTACCAAACATCCATTCCCATCTCATATTTCAACTACCTCTAGGTTTCATGAGGTGGGAAAAAACCTCTTATTTCACAAAGAGTACCCCTTCTTCCAGGAAGCTCTCCTTATTCATATGTGAATGGAATCTATATAGAAAATTAAAATTCTCTTGTCCTGGACTTATAAAAAATGTTTTCAAACATTGCCATTGAAATAATTTATTAGAAATAAAAGATGTGTAAGAACATAGGAATTCAATTGAAATATTCTTTGTGCTATGAATTAGTTCCTAGAAATGTGGACATTCTAGGATGAGCTTGGGGTGAGCTTCTCTGGAGGTACTAAGAATGCTTTCATTTGGTGGGAGGAGTTTTTAAAAGTTAATTTCTACACCTTTTAAAAATACTAACTTAATTTCTCTGAAACACCATTTTAAGACATTATGCCTAACTATACACCAAAAGGTACCAATATACTTAAAAATAGGATAACTATAGCACTTAGTGTCTAAACTTGCACACATTTGAGACTCAAAGGAGCCCTATTAAAAACTATGCCAGGACTGTAGAGTAAACTGAAATAGCCTTGCCCAAATAGTCATAAAATTATCTCACCTAAAAATAACAATCGATCAATTTAGCTTTACATTTTGCTTAATTTTCTAATGATACTGTAAAGGGGGAAAAAATGTCTTTTGCCTTCTTTTTGAGCAAAATGAGGAATGCTATAATTGACTTATTTCCATAAAATGGTCACATGTGATTGACAAAGTTTTAAAGAAAGTCTGATTGTTTATACAGTCTTAACTCATAGAGACATCATTTAGAATTCATACTTAGTTTCTTAGCCTAACAAACTGTTAACATTTGTATTTGGCCAAAAGCAGACTAGACCTTGCAACTCCCCAAGCACAGGTGGATCACAGGCCCTCCCCACAGCTCTAGAGATTTCCAATGGGCTAAGGCCTCTGTCCAACAATAGAACTGAAGCCATAAATCAAATTTTCCTTGGAATCATGGTGAAAGTACTGGGATAGCTGCTGGTCTATTTTTATTCTTAGCAAAGAGCTTTCAATCCTGAGTTCTTGCAAGACAATACCTTAAGATTAACTCACTATGAAAAAAGAAAAGTAAAAAGAATTTTAAAGTTTTCGTGTTTTCCAGAATTACTACTATTTTGAACTTCCATTTCAATTCACTTTCACTTCTTAGCACTATGCTGACATTTCCCAGTTTTGACATAAAATAAGGTAGAAAGCTCTACAAGGTATTAATGGCAACATGGAGTTTGTTTTCCTGCACATTGATTCTAGCATTTCCTTTGCTCTCCAAAAACTGTGCAGATCAAATACCTCTTAATATTTATCACTACTTAAAATCCTTTAGACATGTTAGAAAAACTCTTTTCTTTATAAGTCCTTTCCCCTGTGATCCCCCAGGAAATTTTTCCATCTATTCATAAAAATATAGATTTCATTTGTACAACTATGCAACACATATTTTAATAAACTCTGTGGGCTATAGCCCATAATTCTGAAGCATTCAGATTGAGATGTCAGATTTTAGGTACATTTCATTCTCTTCCTGAATTGAAGGTATGGAGAAACAAGTAACATTTGAGAATTATGTTTTAAAAAAATCTCTAGCTCGTAACTGAATGTTGAAATATGAGGGCCAGTGGTGCAATTACACACTATTATAACATTATGAGTAAGGATTAATCTCTTCTTCTACAGGGTCACCACAGTGCTGGATGAAGCCACTTAAAAGTGAATTCTGTCACCTTGTGAAGACCAATTCTCCAGTATTTTAAGTATCTTTCAAGGATGATTTATTACCTATATTTAAATATAGGATGAAGTCATTCAATCATTTTTCAAATAAATTTGTCAGTAGGGTATAAATCATAACTCAGGGAGGGAGAGGAAAGCCCATAATATCCTGCTCTGTATCCATCTAGGGAATGAATAAACTGATCATGCTCAGAATGAACTGAGTAACTTACATGCCTCCCACTATTATAAGTAAATTTAGTAAATGAACCATTGTAATTTAATGTAATTTTCTCATTGTGTGCAATAGTCTTTTGTAAGTTTGTGAAATATTTTAAATGTTAAAGAGTGAGGGAAACACCCTTCCAAATAAGTATATATATGTATAATGAATATATGTATGATACAGATATGGAGGATTAACACATATAGCTATATAGGGAGAAAATGAATACACACAGATGTGTGAATAACATCTGTATTCACAGATAACAACAAAAAAGATGTTAAAAAGTGAAAGTGTTAGTCACTCAGTCATGTCTGACTCTTTGCGACCCTATGTAGCCTGCCAGGCTCCTCTGTCCATGGAATTCTCCAGGCAAGATACTGGAGGGGGTTGCCATTTCCTCCTCCAGGGAATCTTCCAGCTCAGGGATTGAACCCAGGGCTCCTGTATTGCAGGCAGATTGTTTACCATCTGAGCCACCAGGGAAGTCAGAACAACTATTTATCAGTGAAGTAATAAGGCAGTATTTGGTGCTGAGTGAAAGAAACCCTCTCTCCCATTTATGTGGGTCTCTCCTATGCTGAGTTTATTGTGAAATTGCGTTTTCCACAATTTTATGCCCAGCTAGTCACCATGAGCCTTAACCTTAGTAAGTGTGAAGGGCTCCTGTACACCAACCATATGCACCTGAAGTTATTTCCTCAATAATGAGTCACTCTAAGTCTTAATTTTAGTTTTAAGGTCTTGAGATTTTTACATGTTTAGAAAACTCATCAGATAATAATAAAACTAAGAGTAGAGCTGCTTTAACAGTTTTGTTTCCTCTAAGCATCACAACTAACTGTGACTAATGCCCCCAAATTAGTTTAATTTCATGTAATGAAGCAATTCAAAATACAGAACAAAATAATTCTCTTAAAGATGAGACAGAATCATAAATTCACCATTCCTGAATGCTGTGAATTCATCTGAGGACATTTAACATTCCATAGTTCTACAACCCTGACATTTTTTTTTTAAACCTAGGGAGTAATAAATTTTCACTTTCCTTCTTAGAATATGCTATATCTAAACACAGTTTATGCCTCAATTTTTACCTTCTTAACATACTAATAACTCACTTCTAAGTCAAATTAGAGAAAGGAACTTAAGTTGACCATAACAATAAAGGACAACAGAGAAATAGAGACAAAAAGTCCTCTTTCCCTAGTTTTCCACTTCAAGTATCAATATTATGGGTATTTTTCATTTTAATAATACCTTTATAGAATTTGGTTTGTCATCTTTGTATTCAAAAAAGTATCAGATTTAATATATCTCACATGGCAATGAAATTGCAAAATATTATTTTACTGCTCTCTGAATCTCAACAATTTACCCTAAGCTACAAAACCAGATAAAATAAATTATGAGCAGCAAAGGAGAAGGTAATAAATTTTCCATAATGTAATTATCATAATTGGGTTACCTACCTACAGAAAAATGCAAGTTAAAATAAACAATGTCCCCCAGATGCTGGATTGATAAAAGTCTGAAAATTAGTTTTTAATAAAAACTGGTAGTAATTTAACTTATGGTATGCCAGTGAAGTGAATATACATTATCAAAATTTAGAGAAAATATTCTCTGGGAAAAGAACACCTCAATATTTCTAAAAACTATTTTGCAAACATTTCTCTAAAAGTCTCATATATTGATTCATTATAGAAGCCCCTCAAATGCCCCCCAAATTACAGTCAAGATTCAACAGCAAAAAATAAGTCCCTTTGATTGTCAATGTTGAAATTACTTTTCCTGTTCCAAACCCCTAGCTATCTAAGTGGCTCCAGGAGGCAAATATCTGAAAGCATACAGGGAGATGTGACATGAGATTGCCCCAAATAAAACCCTAATTTCTCCCTAGATCCTTTCCTTGGAATCTGCAGTTTCTTCTTATAATATGGGCAAGCTCACCCATCTCGAGGTACTTTTCACTAAGATTTAAACATGTCTATTTCCCCCATCATAACTACAGCGTCCTAACCCCTTACCTCCCTGAGACTCACAGTCTACCTCCCAGCAATCTGACAGTAGAGTGTCTCTAACCTGTGCAGGGTAACTAGCAATCCTAGCTACTCTGCACAGCTGCCAGACTCCGTAATGAAATGCATATGTTGCCAGCTCTCACCATCCAGCCTTAGGGAGCAGTGCTTCCTTTCTTCAGTTTGCCACAGCACAGAAAACCAGAAGAGAAATATTTCTCCTTTTTCCCAAGCCAGAATGGGTTTCTAGACCCCTTGGATGTGGAAAAGAGATGCGGCTGCACTATCCACTATATTATTATGGCAATCATGACATACTCAAGACTTTTTATTGCTCAAGCTATTTTCTTTCTTGGCATAACATAGGGCCAAAAAATTATCAGGGGATAACACCACCACTGTTATAGGCATTAAAGAATATGGACAAACAACTATTTTCAGCTATTTTCTGATTTTTCTATTGCTACATGAACATCAAAATCCCTATACAGATCACACCACATGGAAATAAATACATTTCAAGTAACATTTGAAGGAAGAACATGCTATTGGACTATAACAAAGGGAAAAAAGTGTGACTCTTTGCATGTGTTTATCAAAAGGTCTGGGGAGAATATGTTTATTCAGTTTTGGACTCCCAGTATGCAAGAGAATATGAGTCAAGACACATCCGGGGCCACCACAGAGGGGTTCAACACACTTGCAGTCACAAACAAAACAGCTGTTTTGCCACTTTACTGTGTGGTTCCAGCACACAAAAGCACTAAGCATAAGAGCTGACAGCAGAATTCCTCTGAAAGAAGACTATCTGTTATAAGCATATCAACTAGATTGTCGACTTGGTTGACAAAGACTACTCTCTCTACACATAGTCAGGATGGTTGAAGACTGAGAAAAGATAAGTAAATTTTACTCCATAAAAATAAATCTGGATTTCCAACAGTAACTGAAGATGGAGGAGATTAGGGGCAGGAACAGACACAAAACAGAGGACTGGAGAAGGGAGAGGATGGGGAGAAAGCAGACCAACAGAGGGTGAAAGGCAGGGCAAGGAGCCAAGAGGAGAGCAGTGCGCCTGGAAAAGCAGTGGTGGACAGAATTCTAGAAACAAGTATGTTTAATATTTACTGTTTTTTTTTTTTTTTTTAAGTTGGGCTACTCTGGATAACTTAACTAAGGAAATAACTGTTGTTATTATTATTATAGCTCCTTCAGCCTGTAAAGGACCTACAAATCATCAAAAGTATACCTCTCACTATATCACATGGAAGTATTGGAGGAAATGAAAAATGACATGACATGACACTCCAATGACATGGAGAAGAAAGGAGGCCACAGTTGGTAGTGCTAAGACACAAGAAAAATTAAAACTTCATTTAAAAAAATAGAGGAAAAGGTGACTAGGAGAAATTCCTGTCAGTTTGGTGGGGGACACATTGGGAGTTCAAGTCATTTTTATTTCAATATCAAGGGATTACACATCCTCTACAGGCTCAGACTTGAGGAAGTTCAGGAAACTGGCATTTGGTTGCAACATAAGTAATTAGCACTGGGATGCTAGGTGTAGTTAGTATTTGATAAATCATAGGAGAGCCACAAAACAGTACATGTAGCTACTCTGGAGCTATTTTAATAGTGTGCATCTTAAGAGTGTACAGCTACAACTTCTCTCAACCTACCTGCAAACAAAAATATAGTTTCAAATAGCAGCATAGTGATCTGTGATCCATTAGAAAACAACTAAGTTTTTCAGGAACCAAAAGCAAGAACATCTATAAGGCAACATACCTAAAACCCTTCAGGCTACTAGGCTGATAGTAAATCAGTTAATAGTAGGAAGACAACTTTATCAGCTTATCTTTTAAAAAATGTGTACAGTGGAAAATATTGGTCCCTTATAGCTGCATACACTCTATTTACAAGAACTTGAAAATGAAGGCAATGCTATTGTCCAATGGGATATAATTGTTAAATGCAACCCATAATGATTGAAATAGTGCAAGATCATTTAAGGGGATGTATAATACATCTAAAGAAAGAAAATATTAGCTATGCAGCAAAGAATAAAATAAATTTTCAAAGACAAATGTTGTACTCAGTGGTGCATATGCAAGTGAAACAATCCATTATCCTTAAAGTCTCAACCTGCTGAGTCAGTGGATATCAGGTGTGTTAGACTCCCTTAGTTGGCATCTTGAAACATTCACATCATGAATCTGACTCCACAGATACTCACTAAGTACAACTGGGTGTTTGTATTCACAATTGAAAATCCCTATGTAGACCTGTGCTCTCTAGGTAGTTTGCCTACAAGAAGCTAAAATATAGCTGTAGGTTAATAAATTGGTCATTCTGTTTATACACCAGGTTTTGAGTTCATAGTATAAGTCTATCCCTGAGAGGCAAATCCACACTCAGAGACCTGTGAACCAGACTATTGAGTCTGGTAAGCTGAGGGTCAAGTTCTGGGTCATCACAGATCAACTTGAGAATGACCTTCCTGAGAAGTAACTAGAAAATGAGTTTTTAGGTATAATCCCAAATGTACATCTCATGAAAGAAATATATATTAATATGCATATATAAATTAGCCTTTACTAAAATTAAAAACAGTAAAAAACTTTAAAAAATTAATTTTTATTACAGTAAGGTTGATTTACAATGTTGTGTTAGCTTCTGACATAAGCAAACTGAATAAGTTATACATATACATATATCTACTCTTTTTTTAGACTTTATTCCCATATAGTTCATTACAGAGTATTGAGCAGATTCCCTCAAGTAGATTCTTATTAGCTACTAATTTTATATATAGTAATTTATATGTGTCAGTCCATATCTCCCGATTTATCTCTCCCTCCACTTTCTGCCCTAGTAACCATAAGTTTGTCTTCTACGTCTATGACTATTTGTTTTGTAAATAAGTTCTTTTACATCTTGTTTTTTTGTAGATTTTGCTTATCAGTAATATCGTTTATTTTTCTATGCTTGACTTACTTCACTATGTTCATCCATGATGCTGCAAATGACAATATTTCATTTTTTATGGCTGAGTATTATTCCCTCATATATATATATATGTGTGTGTGTATAGGTTTCATATACATATATGTATATGGACTTCCCTAGTGGCTCAGAAGGTAAAGAATTTGCCTGCAATGCTGGAGACCTGGATTCAATCCCTGGGTCAGGGAGGCCCCCTGGAGAAGGGGAAGGCTACCCACTCCAGTATTCTTGCCTGGAGTTCAATATACAGAGCAACCTGGTGGGCTACAGTCCATGGGGTCACAAAGACTCAGACACAACTGAGTGACTAACATACACACACACACACACACACACACATATATATATATATATATTTATACCACATCTTCTTTATCCATTCATCTGTTGATGCATATTTACATTGTTTCCCTGTCTTGGCTATTGTAAACAGTGCTGCAATAAACATTGCAGGGGTGTATGTATCCCTGTGGATATATGCCTGGAAATATGATTGCTGGATCATGTGGCAACTGTATTTTTAGTTTAGTTTTTTTTTTTAAGGAATCTTCATACCATTCTCAATAGTGGTTGTACCAATTTACATTCCCACCAACAATGTAGAAGGATTCCCTTTCCTCCACACCTTGTCCAGCATTTATTTCTTGTATGCTCTTTAGTGATGGCCATTCTGACTGGTATGAGGTGATACCTCATTGTACATTTGATGTGCATTTTTCTGATAATTAGTGATGTTGAGCATCTTTTCATGTGCTTTTTGGCCATCTCTTTGTCTTCTTTGAGGAATTACATATTTAGATCTTTGCTCATTTTTTGCTTTTTTTTTTTTTTTTGGCATGGAGTTGCATGAATCATTTGTATATTTTGGAAGTTAATTCCTTGTCAGTGGCATACTTTGCAAATATTTTATCCCATTCTGTGGATTGTCTTTTTGTTTTGTTCACAGTTTCCTAGCTGTCCAGAAACATTTTCATTTGTCTATTTTTCTTTTTATTTTCATTACACTGGGACGTTTGTTTAAAAAAAAGAAAAGATATTTCTGAGATTTGTGTCAAAGAGTGTTTTACCTATTTTCCTCTGCTTTGTAGTAACCTGTCTTACATTTGGGGTTTTGATCCATTTTGAGTTTATATTTTTATATGGTGTTAGAGAATTTTTTTTTTTTTTGCATGTACCTTTTGAATTTTCTCAGCACCACCTATTAAAGGGACTGTCTTTTCTTAATTGCATATTCTTGCCTTATTTGTTGTAGATTAGTTGATCATAGATATGTGAATTTATTTCTGGCTTTCTATCCTGTTCCATTGGTCTATATTTCTGTTATTGTGCCAGTATCATACTGTTTTGGTGACTGGTAGCTTTGTAGTATAGTCTGATGTCTGGGAGCCTGACCCCTCCATTTTTATTTCTCAAGATTGTTTTCTCTTTGGGGGGATTTTTGTGTTTCCATATAAATTTTAGAATTTTTTTGCTCTACTTCCTTGAAAAATATGATTGGTAATTTTATAGGGATTGCACCAAATTTAAATTAAAAAGCAGAGACATTATTTTGCCAACAAAGGTCTGTCTAGTCAAAGCTATGGTTTTTCCAGTAGTCATGTAAGGATGCAAGAGTTGGACAATAAAGAAAGCCGAGGGCAGAAGAATTGATGCTTTTGTATTGTGGTGTTGGGGAAGACTCTTGAGAGTCCCTTGGACTGCAAGGAGATCCAACCAGTCCATCCTAAAGGAAATCAGTCCCGAATATTCATTGGAAGGACTGATGCTGAAACTGAAACTCCAATCCTTTGGCTACCTGATGTGAAGAACTGACTCATTGGGAAAGACTATGATGCTGGGAAAGATTGAAGGACGGGGGAGAAGGGGACGACAGAGGATGAGATAGTTGAATGGCATCACTGACTCCATTGCTGACTGAGGGACATGAGGTTGAGTAAACTCCAGGAGTTGGCGATGGACAGAGAGGCTTGGTGTACTGCAGTCTAAGGGGTCACAAAAAGTTGGACATGACTGAGCAACTGAACTGAACTGAACATGGCCAGTATAGTCATTTCAGAAATGTAAATTCTCCCAATCTAAGAACATGGTGTATCCTTCCATCTATTTGTTTTATCTCTGATTTCTTTCATCAGAATCTTATAGTTTTCAGACTAGAGGTCATTTGTCTCCTTGTGTATGTTTATTGCTAAGTATATATATATATTTTTGGATGTGGTAGTAAAAGGGGTTATTTCCTTGATTTCTCTTTCTGATCTTTCATTGTTAATGCATAGAAATGGAACTGATTTCTGTGTGTTAATTTTACATCCTCTAACTTTACCAAATTTATGAATGAGCTCTAGAAGTTTTCTGGTAGCATCTTTGGAATTTTCTATGTATAGTATCATGTCATCTGCACACAGTGACAGTTTTACTTCTTTTCTAATTTGGTTTCATTTTATTTATTTTCTTTCTCTGATTGCTGTGACTATGACTTCTAAAACTCTGTTGAATAAAAGTGTTGACAATGAGCATCCTTGTTCTTGATCATAGAGGGAATGCTTTCAGTTTTTCACCATTTAGTTAGCTGTGGATTTGTTATATATGACCTTTTAATATTGAGGTAGGGTCCCTCTGTTCCCACTTTCAGGAAAGCTTTTATCATAAATGGCAAAATCTTTTTCTGCATCTATAAAGATGATCATATTGTTTCATTCTTCAATTTGTTAATGTGGTATATCACATTGATTGATTTGCAGATATTGAAGAATACATGCATTGCTGGGATAAATCCCACTCTATTATGATGTACGATCCTTTCAAGTGTTGTTGGAATTGGTTTGCTAGTATTTTGCTGAGGATTTTTGGATCTATGTTCATCAGTGATATTGGCCTGTAATTTTCTCTTTTGTATGTGTGATATCTTTGCCTGATTTTGATATCAGGGTGATAATGGTGCCCTCACAGAATGAGTTTGTGAGTGTTCTTATTTATGCAATTTTTGGAAGAGTTTCAGAAGGATAGGTGATAGCTCTTCTCTAAATATTTGATAGAACTCACCTGTGAAGTCCTCTGGTTCTGGACTTTTTTTTGTTGGAAGCTTTTTAATCACTGGCTCAATTTCAGTACTTGTGAATGTTCTGTTCATATTTTTCTATTTCTTCCTGTTTAAGTCTTGGAAGGTTGTAACTTTCTAAGAATTTGTACATTTCTTCTAGATTGTCCATTTTATTGACATATAGAAATAGCCTCTTATCATCCTTTGTATTTTTGTGATGTTCATTATAACTTTCTTTTCACTTCTATTTTTTTTATAGATTTGAGCTTTCTTCCTCTTTTTTCTTGGTAGGTTTCATTAAAAGCTTATCTATTTTGTTTATCTTCTCAAAGAAACAGCTTTTAGTTTCATTGATCTTTGCTTAAGTTTTCTTCATCTCTATTTCATTTATTTCTTCTCTGATTTTTGTGATTTCTTTCCTTCCAGTAAGTTTGGGTTTTGTTTGTTCCTTTATCTCTAGTTGTTTTGGGTGTAAGTGTAGGTTATATTTGATATTTTTCTTGTGTCCTGAGTTAAGATTGAATTGCTATAAACTTCCCTCTTTGAACTGCTTTTGCAGTATCCTAAAGTTTTTGGATTATCATGTTTTCATTGTCATTTGTCTCTAGGTGTTTTAATATTTCCTCTTTGATTTCCTCAGTGATCCATTGGCTGTCTAGTAACATTCTGTTTACCCTTTATGTGTTTGTGTTTTTACAGTAGTTTTTTTCTTCTCTGTAATTGATTTCAAAGCCAATAGCATGTAGTTGGACAAGATGCTTGATATGAGTTCAAATTTTCTTAAACTTACGGAGGCTTGATTTGTGACCCAAGATATGATCTATTCTGGAGGATGTTCTATGTCCATTTGAGAAGAAAGTGTATCTAGGAGAGCTAGGTCTTAAACAAGATAAATGAGAACATATCTGATAGTGGTGAATGATAAGGAGACAAAGTAGGGAAGTCATAAGTATCCTGTGATTTTTAGATAGACTATCAAGGAACACTTTCTTAGGCAAGAGATATATGAGTAAAAAGATAAAAACAAAAAAGTAGGAAGAAAGACATGAAAATTTAAGGAAGATCACTCTAAGCAGAGAAAAGATGAAGGAAGGTGCTGAGGTGGAAGGATGTCCAAACCAGTTCAAGGGCCAATAGATAAGTCTGCGAGGCTGGAACATGGTGAAGACAGAGGAGGTCGAGAGCATAGGAGAAAGTGAGGCAGGAGAGAGAACAGGCCAGGTTGGGGAAAAAGCTCTATAGAGCCTTGTAATGACGAAAAGGACTTTGGTTTTCACTGTGAAATGGGAGCATTGGGAGGTTTTGAGCAACAGATGCCACAATCTGAATTATATATAAGAGGAATTATTTAATGCTGAGTTAGGGAAAAAATGAGGGAGTCAAGAGCCCCACTAATGGAAAAATGCTGGTATTATGAAAGCAGCTCATAAAATAACTGCTAAATAATCATTAAAAAAAATGTTTTTGTGTAACAAGAGTGTACTGTTCAGGGTTCTCCTGAGAAATAGAATCAATACGACGTGTATATGCCTGATTATGCAGTCTGATAAGTCCCAAGATTTACAGTGATTTGGCATGCTGGAGACTCAGAAAGAGCCAAAATTGCAGCCTGTGTCCAAAGGCAAGAAAAAAAAGCCAGTATCCCAGTTCAAAGACACTCAGGCACAGAGAATTGTCCCCTGCTACAGGGAGGGTCAGCCCTTTTCTTCAAATCAAAGCTTCAATTAATTGATTGAAGCCCAATCACATTAGGCAGAGTGTTCTGCCTTATTCAGTCTGACAATCTAAATGTAAATCTTATCCAAAAAGCCCTCTCAGAAACATCTAGAATAATGTTTGACCAAGTGTCTAGGCACCCTGGACCTAGTCAGTTCAGTCACTCAGTCGTGACCAACACTTTGAGAAACCATTGACTGCAGAATGCCAGACTTCCCGGTCCATCACCAACTCCCAGAGCTACCGCAACTCATGTCCATTGAGTCAGTGATGCCATCCAATCATCTCATCTCTGTCATCTCCTCCTGCCTTCAATCTTTCCCAGCATACAGTCCTTTCCAATGAGTTAGTTCTTTGCATCAAGTAACTAAAGTATTGGAGTTTCAGCTTGAAAATCAGTCCTTCCAGTGATGAATATTCAGGACAGATTTCCTTTAGGATGGACTGGTTGGGTCTCCTTGCAGTCCAAGGGACTAATCTTCTCCAACACCACAGTTCAAAAACATCAATTCTTTGGTGCTCAGCTTTCTTTATGGTCCAACTCTCACATCCATACATGACCATTGGAGAAATCATAGCTTTGACTAGATGGACCTTTGTCGGCAAAGTAGTCTATGTTTTAATATGCTGTCTAGGTGGTCATGGCTTTCCTTCCAAGGAGCAAGTGTCTTTTAATTTCATGGGCTGCAGTCACCATCTGCAGTGATTTTGGAGCCCAGAAAAATAAAGTCACTCACTGTTTCCATGGTTTCCACATCTATTTGCCATGAAGTGATGGGACCAGATGCCATGATCTTAGTTTTCTGAATGTTGAGCTTTAAGCCAACTTTTCACTCTCCTCTTTCACTTTCATCAAGAGGCTTTTTAGTTCTTTACTTACTGCTGTAAGGGTGGTGGCATCTGAATATCTGAGGTTATCGATATTTCTCTTGGAAATATTGATTCCGGCTGTGATTCATCCAGTCCTGCATTTTGCATGATATACTCTGCATATAAGTTAAATAAGCAGGGTGACAATGTACAGCCTTGATGTACTCCTTTCCCAATTTGGAACCAATCTATTGTTCCATATCCAGTTCTAACTGTTGCTTCATGATCTGCATACAGATTTCTCAGGAGGCATGTGAGGTGGTCTGGTATTCCTATCTCTTTAAGAATTTTCCACAGTTTTTTGTGATCCTAACAGTCAAAGGCTTTGGCTTAGTCAATAAAGCAGAAGTAGATGTTTTTCTGGAACTCTTTTTCTTTTTCAATGAGCCAGTGGATGTTGGCAATTTGATCTCTGGTTCCTCTGCCTTTTCTAAAACCAGCTTGAATATCTAGAAGTTCATGGTTCACAAACTGTTGAAGCCTGGCTTGGAGAATTTTGTGTTACTTTCATAGCATGTGAGATGAGTGCAGTTGTGTGGTAGTTTGAACATTCTTTTGCACTACCTTTCTGTGGGATGGGAATGAAAACGGGCCTTTTCCAGTTCAGTGGCCACTGCTGAGTTTTCCAAAGTTGCTGGCATATTGAGTGCAGCACTTTCACAGCATCATCTTTTAGGATTTGAAATAGCTCAACTGGAATTCCATCACCTCCACTAGCTTTGTTCATAGTGATGCTTCCTAAGGCCCACATGACTTTGCATCCCAGGATGTCTGGCTCTAGGTGGGTGACCACACCATCGTGGTTATCTGGGTCATGAAGATCTTTTTTGTATAGTTCTTCTGTGTATTTTTGCCACCTCTTCTTAATATCTTCTGCTTCTGTTAGGTCCGCACCATTTCATTCCTGTGTTATGCCTATCTTTGCACAAAATATTCCCTTGATATCTCTAATTTTCTTGAAGCAGTCTCTAGTCTTTCTCATTTTACTGTTTTCCTTTATTTCTTTGCATTGATCACTGAGTAATGCTTTCTTATCTCTCCTGGTTATTCTTTGGAACTCTGCATTCAGATGGGTATACCTTTATTTTTCCCCTTTGCCTTTCAGTTCTCTTCTTTTCTCAGTGCTTTGTAAGGCCTCCTCAGACAACCATTTTGCCTTTTTGCATTTATTTTTCTCCAGGATGGTCTTGATCACTCCATCCTGTACAATGTCACCAACCTCTGTCTGTAGTTCTTCAGGCACTCTTTTTATCATATCTAATCCCTTGAATCTATTTGTCACTTCCACTGTATAAGGGATTTTATTTAGGCCAATCCTGAATGGTCTAGTGGTTTTCACTACTTTCTTCAATTTAAGTCTGAATTTGGCAATAAGGAGTTCATGATCTGAGCCACAGTGAGCTCCCCATCTTGCTTTTGATGACTTTATAGAGCTTCTCCACCTTTGGCTTCAAAGAATATAATCAACTGATTTTGGTATTGACCATATGGTGATGTCCATGTGTAGTCTTCTCTTGTGTTGTTGGAAGAGGGTGTTTGCTATGACCTGTGCGTTTCTCTTCTGATGACTGTATAGAGCTTCTCCACCTTTGGCTGCAAAGTATATAATCAACTTATTTTGGTATTGACCATCTGGTGATGTCCATGTGTAGAGTCTTCTCTTGTGTTGTTGGAAGAGGGTGTTTGCTATGACCAGTGCATTTCTCTTTGCAAAACTCTGTTAGCCTTTGCCTTGCTTCATTTTGTACTCCAAGACCAAATTTGCCTGTTACTCTAGGTATCTCTTGACTTCCTCCTTTTGCATTCCAGTCCCATGTTTTTTGGGTGCTAGTTCTAGAAGGCCTTGTGTGTCTTCATAGAACCATTCAATTTCAGTTTCTTCAGCTTACTGGTCAGAGCATAGACTTGCCTTACTGTAATATTGAATGATTTGCCTTGGAAATGAACAGAGATCACTCTGTTGTTTTTGAGATTGCATCCTAGCACTGCATTTTGGATATTTTGTTGACTATGATGGCTACTCCATTTCTTCTAAGGAATTCTTGCCCACAGTAGTAAATATAATGGTCATCTGAGTTAAATTCACCCATTCCAGTTCATTTAAGTTCACTAATTCCTAAAATGTTGATTTTCACTCTTGCCATATCCTGTTTGATCACTTCCAATTTGTTTTGATTCACGGACCTAACATTCCAGATTCCTATGCAATATGGCTCTTTACAGCACCAGAGTTAACTTCCATCACCAGTCACATCCTGGGTGTTGTTTTCATTTTGGCTCCAACTCTTCTTTCTTTCTGGAGTTGTTTCTCCACTGATCTCCAGTTGCATATTGGGCACCTATCCACCTGACGAGTTCATCTTTGAGTGTCCTATCTTTTTGCCTTCTCATACTGTTCATGGGGTTCTCAAGGCAAGGATATTGAAAGGGTTGGCCGTTCTCTTCTCCAGTGGACCACGTTTTGTCAGAACTCTCCACCATGACTCATCCATCTTGGGTGGCCCTACATAGCGTGGCTCATAGTTTCATTGAGTTAGACACCACTGTGGCCCATGTGATCAGTTTGTTTAATTTTCTGTGATTGTGGCTTTCATTCTGTCTGCTCTCTGATGGATAAGGATTAGAGGCTTATGAAAGCTTCCTGATGGGAGAGACTAACTCTTGGGGAAACCGAATTTTGTTCTGAGGGGTAGGGCCATGCTCAGTAAACTTTTAATCCAATTTTTTGTTGATCACCAGGACTGTGTTCTCTCCCTGTTGTTTGACCTGAGGTCAAACTATGGTGGAGGTAATGAAGATAATGGCTTTGAAGATAATGATTTTGAAGATAACCTCCTTCAAAAGGTTCCATGCATACACTGCTGCACTCTGTGCCCCTGACTCTGCAGCAGGCCACCACCAACCCACGCCTCTGCCAGAGACTCCTGGACACTCATAGGCAAGTCTGGGTCAGTCTCTTGTGGGGTCATTTCACCTTTCTCCTGGGTCCTGGTGCACACAAGGTTTAGTGTGTGCCCTCCAAGACTCTATTTCCCCAGTGCTGTGTAAGTTCTGGTGGATCTATGGTGAGGTTAATGGTGGCCTCCTCCAAGAGGGCTTATGCCATACCCAGGTCTACTGCACCCAGAGTGTATGCCCCTGCAGCAGGCCACTGCTGACCCGTACCTCCTCAGGAGACACTAAAACAGTTCTGGCTTAGTCTCTGTGGGTCCTCTGGGTCCTGATGTACACAAGGTTTGTTTGAGCCCTCTGAGCGTCTCCGGCAGGTATGGGGTTTAATTCTAAACGCAATTTCGCCCCTCCTACCATCTTGCTGGGGCTTCTCCTTTGCCCTTGGAAGTGGTGTATCTTTTTTAATGGGATCCAACATTCTCCTGTTGATGGTTGTTCAGCAGCGAATTGTAATTTTGGAGCTCTCGCAGGAAATGAGCACACATCCTTCTACCCTGCCATCTTGTGTGGTATGCTTTCAGACTTCCCTGGCTCCTCTATGGATGAAAATTTCATTCCCACATCCAGGGTCATTCAGTTCATAGACGCTTTGTCCCTGTGGCAGCATCCTTCAGTTATTCCTGGCCATCTGTTCCAACTAGTCTCTCCTCCAGCACAGATGCTCAGCAGATGAGTCTTCATTGACACAGTGTGAAAAATAGTCTCATTTTCAGCCAGATCTGTAACATGAAAGGAACACTGTGGTTTGAAGCATGGTCTCCACACAGTGGGTACACAAGGACCTAGTCAAGTTGACATGGAAGATTAACCACCACAGATGACACCTTTCTTTTCAGAACAGCTAGAGCTCTAATGAATATTTACTAACCACTTCTCAGCTGAAGATAGTTTTCCACTTCAAGTTAGGAGCATTTGCCATCTCACTGGATACTGAGGAACAGGAGTGGGCAGGGTAAAGAAGGGGAGTAGTGCCTTGACTTTACCTTCCACAGACAAAGCAAGAAATCAAAATGCTGTTGAGTGGTGATAATTGGCCATTCATGGTGGGCAAGCCTGGCAGTACTAGGTCTGGCTCTAAGTACCATTTTCCACTACTTTAAGACAAAGGGAACCCAGCAGGTGTTGGTACATGGGCAGATGATTCCAGCTTCAGTCAGACATAAACAAACTCAACAGAAGTGTGTTGGAAACCCAAGGACTGTGTTGGTCTTCCTCCCATTAGAAAGAAGCTGATCTTTATTCATAGTAAAATAAGGAGAAAATATTCATGACAATTACATCATTTTTATAAACTGGTGATATCATCATAGCTGGTATGTACTTTCTCCCACTGTTTATTCTGTATTCCCTTTGCCTTCAACAAGTCTCTCAGCTGGCCATGGTTATTTACCTGATGGTGTGACTCAGTCCTTCATTCCTAAAGCCTCTGGGCTATTAGTAGTTCTGCTGGATTAGATTGTCATAGTTTTTTTTACTGAATTTAACAATAGGGCAAGATAATATTAAGAGATAACCTCAGGTATCTCTTATATTCCAGACTTGCTGTTCTTCACCTCCTTGTGAAACAGTTGTCCAATTTCTCCTTGCTAATCAGCATCAGTCAGCTCAGCCAGCACAGTTAACTGCCTTACTTGCCTATAGAACTGAAGATCCCCAAGTAGCCAAGTGGCAGTCTTTATTTTATGTCTCCTGCTGGAAGTATTCTTCCCTCTGAAACTAAGATTTCTAGGCCATGAGAGTAAGGTCATGGGAACAGGAAGAAAAATTTTGCTAGTGGGTCACTATAAGTAACAGTAAGTTGTGCTACTCCCATTTCCATCCCAAGTTTCCTGAACCAATGAATCCTGGCCATGGGAGAAACAGCTCCATATACCAGACACTAGTTTAGGAAAAAAAAAAAAAAATGGCCTTCTAGAAAATGTTGTCTCAGGCCTGCAAGTTATTGCCATAAAGTTGGCATTGTAACAGAGTCTTAAAAAGGTTACACAAGATGAAGTTGTGGTACATACATACTACATATATCTTACATATACACCATGAGATATTATTCAGCCATAAAATTAATGAAATAATGTCATTTGCAGCACTATGGATAGACCAAGAGATTGTCATACTGAGTGAAGTATGTTAGACAGAGAAAGACAAACATCATAGGATGCTTATGTGTGGAATCTAAAAAAAAAAAAAAAAAAGGTACAAAGAAACTTATTTACAAAACAAATAGCATCACAGATATAGAAAATAAACTTATGATTACCAGGAGGAAAGCATGGGAGGAGATAAATTAGGAGATTAGAATTAACCTACACACACTATCGGGCTGCGCAGATGGTGCAGATGGTAAAGGAGCTGCCAGAAACGCAGGAGATCTGGTTTCGATTCCTGGGTCAGGAAAACCTGCTGGAGTAGGAAACAGCAGCCCACTCCAGTGTTCTTGCCTGAAGAATTCCATGGACAGAGGAGACTTGTGGGTTACAATCCATGCGGTCACAAAGAGATGGACATGACTGAAGGGGCTAACAGTCACTTACACACACTATTGTATATAAAACAAATAACTAGAAAGGACCTACTGTATTAGTTCAGTTTTTCAGTTCAGTCGCTCAGTTGTGTCTGACTCTTTGCGACCCCATGGACTGCAGAATGCCAGGCCTCCCTGTCTAACACCAACTCCCAGAGTTTACTCAAACTCATGTCCATGAGTCAGTGATGCCATCCAACTATCTCATCCTCTGTCATTCCCTTCTCCTCCTGCCCCCAATCCCTCCCAGCATCAGGGTCTTTTCCAATGAGTAAGTTCTTCACATCAGGTGGCCAAAGTATTGGAGCTTCAGCTTCAGCATCAGTCCTACCAGTGAACACCCAGGACTGATCTCCTTTAGGATTGACTGGTTGGATCTCCCTGCAGTCCAAGGGACTCTCAAGAGTCTTCTCCAACACCACAATACAAAAGCATCAATTCTTCTGCACTCAGCTTTCTTTATAGTCCAACTCTCACATCCATACATGACTAGTAGAAAAACCATAGCTTTGACTAGATGGATCTTTGTTGGCAAAGTAATGTCTCTGCTTTAGCACAGGGAAATCTACTCTGTAACGGCATATATGGAAGAGAATTTAAAGAGAGTGGATATATGTATATGTATAACTGACTAACTTTGCTGTGTACGGGAAATGAACACAGCATTATAAATCAACTATACTCACACAAGAAAGGCCATTCCACTGTTCTATCAAGCCAATTGCTGTGAGGATGATGAAAGACAAGGTAAGATCAGTGAGTTCCATAAAGATAGGCCCACTACACTTGCTATGAAGTAAGTTCCTTGGTTGCAAAGAAAAAGAAATGCAAGAAGATAAAATGGTGGTCTGAGGAGGCTTTACAAACAACTGAAAAGAAGAAAAGCAGAATGCAAGGGAGAAAGGAAAATACATACCCAACTGAATGCAGAGTTCCAGAGAAGAGCAAGGAGAGATAAGAAAGCCTTTGTAAATGAGCAATGCAAAAAAATGGAGAAAAACAATAGAAGGGAAAAGATGAAAGATCTCTTCAAGAGAACTGAAGATATCAAGGGAAAATTCCATGTAAGGAAGGGCATGATAAAGGACAGAAACAGCAAAGACCTCACAGAAGCAGAAGAGATAGAGGTGGCAAGAACACACAGAAAAACTATACAAAAAAGGTCTTAATGACCTGGATAACCATGATGGTGTGGTCATACACCTAGAGCCAGATATCCTGGAGTGTGAAGTCAAGTGGGTCTTAGGAAGCACCACTACAAACAAATCCAGTGGAGAGAATGAAATTTCAACTGAGCTATTTAAAATCCTAAAAAAAATTGCGCTGTTAAAGTGCTGACTCAGGGAGGAGCTAAAATGGTGGAGGAATAGGATGGGGAGACCACTTTCTCCCCCACAAATTCATTGAAAGAACATTTGAACACTGAGCAAACTCCACAAAACAACTTCTGATCACTAGCAGAGGACATCAGGCACCCAGATAAGCAGCCCATTGTCTTCAAAAGGAGGTAGGACAAAATATAAAAGATAAAAAGAGAGACAAAAGAGTTAGGGATGAGATCTGGCCCGGGAAGGGAGTCTTAATAGAGAAAGTTTCCAAACACCAGGAAACCCTCTCACTGGCAGGTCTGGGGAAAGTTTTCAAATCTTGGAGGGCAACCTAACCAGGAGGAAAAATAAATAAAACCCACAGATTACAAGCCTAAAAGCAACTCCCAGCAGAAAAGTACCCCCAGACACCCACATCCGCCACCAGCAAGTGGGGGCTGAACGGAGAGGAGTGGGCAGCATTGCTTAGGGTAAGGACTGGGTCTGAATGCCCTGAGGGCAATCGGAGGGCGCTAACATGAGATAGCAACTTAAACTGTGGGATAGCAATAGAGAGAGAGAATTAACCTGCGAAAAGCCCCAACCTAAGGCACAGCCGGCCATTCGCAGAACAAAGGACAGAGAAGAGCTAGCCAGCTGCGGACTTGCCCATCCCCCGCCGGAGGCAGAAGGTAGGGGGGAGGCGGCCGCCAGGCCGGAAAGGGGCAAACTCCGTAGGAGACGGCATCCCCTACCAAACTGCAAACGCTTCCAGTTTCTAACCAAAGACTTCCTGAGATTCTGGATGGTTGACATCCGCCGGGAGGGTCGCAGCCAGAGATCAGCTCCCCAGAAGAGACACAAGGCGCACCGCATGGGCACGCCTGGAAATCGAGTCTGGGACGGGGAGGGGAGAAGTCGCGCTGCACCTGAAGAGAGTGCGCTCATTAAGCTCCTGGTTCCCTGAGCTGCTCAGACAGGGAAGGCACAAAACGCAGGCCCAACCGAGTCTGCGCCTTTGTGGAGTACCCAAGAACCTGAACCTGAGCCGCTTAGGCCTGGGAAGTGCACACAACTCAGGGCCCACTCCCTGTAGAGCAGCCTAGAGCCTGAGCAGTGTAGACGGGGAAAGCACGTGCGCCGTGAGCGGGGGCAAACCCAGTGTGGCTGGAACACTGCGAGTGCTCCCCACACACGCCAGTGATATTTGTCTGCAGCGCCCCTCCCTCTCCACAGCACCACTGAACAAGCAAACCTAAACAAGAGACCACCTCCGCCCACTTGTGTCAGGGCGGAAATTAGACACTGTAGAGACCTGCAAACAGAAGCCAAATAAACAAAGGGAACCGCTTCAGAAGGGACCGGTGCAACAGATTAAAATCCCTGTAGTTAACACGGACTACACTGGAAGGGGCCTATAGATATCGAGAAGTGTAAGCTGGAACAAGGAACTATCTGAAACTGAACCGAACCAACACTGCCCACAACAGCTCCAGAGGAATTCCTAGATATATTTTGACTATTATTATTATTATTATTATTTTAATTAAATTTTTTATTTTTTTAAAGTCCTCTATTACTCCTATATTACTCCTTAATTTTCATTTTTATAACCCACTATAACCTTGCAAAAAAAAAAGACCCTATTTTTAAAGCAAACTTCATATATATTTCTTAAAATTTTGTGTTTTTTTTAATATTGTATTTTTAAGAGTCTAACCTCCACTCTAGATTTTTAATCTTTGTTTTTCAGTATTTGATATCAATTTTGAACATTTAAGAATCCAATCTTCAGTACCCATTCTTACTCAGGAGTGTTATTACTGGTTTGATTACTCTCTCCCCCTTTTTGGCTCTCCTTTTTCTCCCCCAGATCGCCTCTATTTCCTCCCTCCCCCTTCTCTTCTCAGTCCAATTCTGTGAATCTCTGTGGGTGTTCTGAGCTATGGAGAACACTTAGAGAACAGAGTACTGCATAGATCTGTCTCTCTCCTCTTGAGTCCCCCTTTTTCTCCACCTGCTCACCTCTATCCCCTTCCTCCCTCTCCTCTTCTTCATATAACTCTGTGAATCTCTCTGGGTGTCCCTCACTGTGGAGAATCTTTAAACCACTAAGCTAGAAGTATTATTATCAGTGCTGTAAGGATGGAGAAGTCTTGAGGCTACTGGAAGACTAAGACTGAAATCCAGAGGCAGAAGGCTTAAGCCCAAAATCTG
Organism: Cervus elaphus; assembly: GCF_910594005.1. Lineage (NCBI taxonomy): Eukaryota > Metazoa > Chordata > Mammalia > Artiodactyla > Cervidae > Cervus > Cervus elaphus. The sequence goes on from NC_057819.1 coordinate 68,236,210, forward strand.
AGAACACTGGAGAACTCTTGAATACAGGGAACATTAATTAATAAGAGATCATCCAAAGGCCTCCATACCTACACTGAAACCAACCATCACCCAAGAGCCAATAAGTCCCAGAGCAAGACATACCATGCAAATTCTCCAGCAACATAGGAACATAGCCCTGAGCATCAATATACAGGCTGCCCAAAGTCACACCAAACTCATAAACTCACCTCAAAACTCAGTACTGGACACTCCATTGCACTCCAGAGAGAAGAAATCCAGCTCCACCTACCAGAACGCCGACGCAAGCTTACCTAACTAGAAAACCTTGACAAGCCAATCGTCCAACCCCACCCACTGGGAGAAACCTCCACAATAAAAAGGAATCACAGACTACCAGAATACAGAAAAGCCACCCAAAACACAGCAATCTAAATAAGATGAAAAGGCAGAGAAATATCCAGCAGGTAAAGAAACATGAAAGATGCCCACCAAGCCAAACAAAAGAGGAGATAGGGAATCTACCTGAAAAAGAATTTAAAATAATGATAATAAAAACGATCCAAAATCTTGAAAACAAAATGGAGTTACAGATAAATAGCTTGGAGACAAGGATTGAGAAGATGCAAGAAATATTTAACAAGGACCTAGAAGAAATAAAAAAGAGTCAATTAAAAATGAATAATGCAATAAATGAGATTAAAAACACTCTGGAGGGAACCAACAGTAGAATAATGGAGGCAGAAGATAGGATAAGTGAGGTAGAAGATAAAATGGTAGAAATAAATGAAGCAGAGAGGAAAAAAAAAAAAATCAAAAGAAATGAAGACAACTTCAGGGACCTCTGGGACAATGTGAAATGCCCCAACATTCGAATCATAGGAGTCCCAGAAGAAGAGGACAAAAAGAAAGACGATGAAAAAATCCTCGAGGAGATAATAGCTGAAAACTTCCCCAAAATGGGGAAGGAAATAGTCACCCAAGTCCAAGAAACCCAGAGAGTGCCAAACAGGATAAACCCAAGGTGAAACACCCCAAGACACATATTAATCAAATTAACAAAGATCAAACACAAAGAACAAATATTAAAAGCAGCAAGGGAGAAAAAAACAAATAACACACAAAGGGATTCCCATAAGGATAACAGCTGATCTTTCAATAGAAACTCTTCAGGCCAGAAGGGAATGGCAGGACATACTGAAAGTAATGAAAGAGAATAACCTACAACCCAGATTACTGGACCCAGCAAGGATCTCATTCAGATATGAAGGAGAATTCAAAGGCTTTACAGACAAGCAAAAACTGAGAGAATTCAGCACCACCAAACCAGCTCTTCAACAAATGCTAAAGGGTCTTCTCTAGACAGGAAACACAGAAAGGTTGTATGAACACAAACTCAAAACAACAAAGCAAATGGCAACAGAACCATTCTTATCAATAATTACCTTAAATGTAAATGGGTTGAATGCCCCAACCAAAAGACAAAGACTGGCTGAATGGATATAAAAGCAAGACCCCTATATATGCTGTCTACAAGAGACCCACCTCAAAACAAGGGACACATACAGACTCAAAGTGAAGGGCTGGAAAAAAAAAAAAATTTCATGCAAACGGAGACCAAAAGAAAGCAGGAGTCGCAATACTCATATCAGATAAAATAGACTTTAAAATGAAGGCTGTGAAAAGAGACAAAGAAGGACACTACATAATGATCAAAGGAACAATCCAAGAAGAAGATATAACAATTATAAATATATATATGGATCTAACATAGAAGCACCACAGTATGTAAGACAAATGCTAACAAGTATGGAAGGGGAAATTAACACAATAATAGTGGGAGACTTTAATACCCTATTCACAAGTATGGATAGATCAACTAAACAGAAAATTAACAAGGAAACACAAACTTTAAATGACACAATGGACCAGCTACACCTAATTGATATCTATAGGACATTTCACCCCAAAACAATCAAGTTCACCTTTTTCTCAAGTGCACATGGAACCTTCTCCAGAATAGATCACATCCTCGGTCATAAATCTAGCCTTGGTAAATTAAAAAAAAAAAATGAAATCATTCCAGTCATCTTTTCTGACCACAATGCAATAAGATTAGATCTCAATTACAGGGGAAAAAAAAAAAAAAACCTATTAAAAAATTCCAACATATGGAGGCTAAATAACACACTTCTTCAGAACAACAAATCATAGAAGAAGTAAAAAAAGAAATTAAAATATTCATAGAAACAAGTGAATATGAAAACACAGCAACCCAAAACCTATGGGACACTGTAAAAGCAGGGCTAAGGGGAAGGTTCATAGCAATACAGGCTTACCTCAAGAAATAAGAAAAAGATCAAATAAATAACCTAGCTCTACACCTAAAGCAACTAGAGAAGGAAGAAATGAAGAACCTGAGGGTTAGTAGAAGGAAAGAAATCTTAAAAATTAGGGCAGAAATAAATGCAAAAGAAACTAAAGAGACAATAGCAAAAATCAGCAAAGCTAAAAGCTGGTTTTTTGAAAAGATAAATGAAATTGACAAAACGGTAGCCAGACTCATCAAGAAACAAAGGGAGAAGAACCAAATCAACAAAATTAGAAATGGAAATGGAGAGATCACAACAGACAACACTGAAATACAAAGGATCATAAGAGACTACTACCAGCAGCTATAAGCCAATAAAATGGACAATTTGGAAGAAATGGAAAATTCTTAGGAAAGTATAACTTTCAACTGAACCAGGAAGAAATAGACAATCTTAACAGACCCATCACAAGCAGGGAAATCGAAACTGTAATCAGAAATCTTCCAGCAACCAAAAGCCCAGGACCAGATGGCTTTGCATGTGAATTCTACCAAAAATTTAGAGAAGAGCTAACACCCATCTTACTCAAACTCTTCCAGAAAATTGAAGAAGAAGGTAAACTTCCAAACTCATTCTATGAGGCCACCATCACCCTAATACCAAAACCAGAAAAAGATGCCACAAAAAACAAAACAGGACAAAACAAAAAACTACAGGCCGATATCACTGATGAACATAGATTCAAAAATCCTTAACAAAATTCTAGCAAACTGAATGCAACAACATATTTTAAAAAATCATACATGATGACCAAGTGGGCTTTATCCCAGGAATGCAAGGATTCTTTAATATCTGCAAATCAATCAATGTTATACACCACATTAAAAAAAAATTGAAAGACACAAATCGTAAAATAATCTCAATAGATGCAGAAAAAGCCTTTGACAAAATTCAACATCCATTTATGATAAAAAAAAAACTCTCCAGAAAGCAGAAATAGAAGGAATATACCTCAACATAATTAAAGCTATATATGACAAACCCACAGTAAACATTATCTTCAATGGTGAAATATTGAAAGCATTTCCTCTCAAGTCAGGAACAAGACAAGGGTGCCCACACTCACCACTACTATTCAACATACTTTTGGAAGTTTTGGCCACAGCAATCAGAGAAGAAAAAGAAATAAAAGGAATCCAGATAGGAAAAGAAGAAGTAAATTCTCACGGTTTGCAGATGACATGATCCTCTACATGGAAAACCCTAAAGACTCTACCAGAAAATTACTAGAGCTAATCAATGAATATAGTAAAGTTGCAGGATATAAAATTAACACACAGAAATCCCTTGCATTCCTATACACCAACAATGAGAAAACAGAAAGACAAATTGAGGAAACAATACCATTCACCATTGCAACAAAAAGAATAAAATACTTAGGAGTATATCTACCTAAAGGAACAAAAGACCCATACATAGAAAACTATAAAACACTGATGAAAGAAATCAAAGAGGACACAAACAGATGGAGAAATATACCGTGTTCATGGATTGGAAGAATCAATATTGTCAAAATGGCTATACTACCCAAAGCAATCTATAGATCAATGCAATCCCTATCAAGCTACCAACGGTGTTTTTCACAGAACTAGAACAAATAATTTCACAATTTGTATGGAAATACAAAAAACCTCGAATAGCCAAAGTAATCTTGAGAAAGAAGACTGGAACTGGAGGAATCAACCTGCCTGACTTCAGGCTCTACTACAAAGCCACAGTCATCAAGACAGTGTGGTACTGGCACAAAACAGAAATATAGATCAATGGAACAGAATAGAAAGCCCAGAGATAAATCCACGTACCTATGGACACCTTATCTTCGACAAAGGAGGCAAAGATATACAATGGAAAAAAGACAATCTCTTTAACAAGTGGTGCTGGGAAAACTGGTCAACCACTTGTAAAAGAATGAAACTAGAACACTTTCTAACACCATACACAAAAATAAACTCAAAATGGATTAAAGATCTAAATGTAAGGCCGGAAACTATAAAACTCCTAGAGGAGAACATAGGCAAAACACTCTCCGACATAAATCACAGCAGGATCCTCTATGACCCACATCCCAGAATATTGGAAATAAAAGCAAAAATAAACAAATGGGACCTAATGAAACTTTAAAGCTCTTGCACAACAAAGGAAACTATAAGCAAGGTGAAAAGACAGCCCTCAGATTGGGAGAAAATAATAGCAAACTAAGCAACAGACAAAGAATTAATCTCAAAAATATACAAGCTACTCCTGCAGCTCAATTCCAGAAAAACAAATGACCCAATCAAAAAATGGGCCAAACAACTAAACAGACATTTCTCCAAAGAAGACATACGGATGGCTAACAAACACATGAAAAGATGCTCAACATCTCTCATTATCAGAGGAATGCAAATCAAAACCACAATGAGGTACCATTACACGCCAGTCAGAATGGCTGCTATCCAAAAGTCTACAAGCAATAAATGCTGGAGAGGGTGTGGAGAAAAGGGAACCCTCTTGCACTGTTGGTGGGAATGCAAACTAGTATAGCCACTATGGAGAACAGTGTGGAGATTCCTTATAAAACTGGAAATAGAACTGCCATATGACCCAGCAATCCCACTCCTGGGCATACACACCAAGGAAACCAGATCTGAAAGAGACACGTGCACCCCAATGTTCATCACAGCACTGTTTATAATAGCCAGGGCATGGAAGCAACCTAGATGCCCATCAGCAGACGAATGGATAAGGAAGCTGTGGTACATATACACCATGGAATATTACTCAGCCATTAAAAAGAATTCATTTGAATCACTTCTAATGAGATGGATGAAACTGGAGCTCCTTATACAGAGTGAAGTAAGCCAGAAAGATAAAGACCATTACAGTATACTAACACATATATATGGAATTTAGAAAGATGGTAATGATAACCTTATATGCAAAGCAGAAAAAGAAGACAGAGATGTATAGAACAGACTTTTGGACTCTTTGGGAGAAGGGGAGGGTGTGATGTTTCAAGAGTACAGCATCAAAACATGTATATTATCTAGGGTGAAACAGATCACCAGCCCAGTTTGGATGCATGAGGCAAGTGCTCGGACCTGGTGCACTGGGAAGACCCAGAGGGATCGGGTAGAGAGGGAGGTGGGAGGGGGGATAGGGATGGGGAATACATGTAAACCCATGGCTAATTCATGTCAATGTATGACAAAAACCGCTACAATATTGTAAAGTAATTAGCCTCCAACTAATAAAAATAAATTTAAAAAAAAAAAAAAAAAAAACGAATCACACTGGTCAATTACATTTACGACATTAAACTGAGTAGACCTAGTGTGTAAGAAGTAGCAACTACTCTATAGATTTATTGGTAAGACATCTGTGTGTGTGAAAGGTTGAAAAGTAAACCTGACAAAAATTAAGGGATCTTTTACTTCTAGAGGTCCAGTGGTGTGGGGCATGTTGAGATATACTTTATAAGGTAAAGGATGAGTTGTTACATCTGGCCCTCCTAATATCTCAAAATGTACAATGCCTCATGTGCCTCTTTGGATTTTGGAGGTAACATTTTCTTCATTTGAGGGTGTTACTCCAGCACATTTACCAGGGAATTTGAAAAACACTTCTAATCTTGAGTTGGGTCCAGGATAAAATAAGGCTCTACAACAGATCTAGGCTACCATAGAAGCTACTCCTGCACTTGGGCCATGTGATCCAACAGATGCAATTGTGGTTAATGTCAGTGGGGTATAGGGCTGCTATTTGGAGCCCCTATAGGTGAATTGTAGCATGGGCTTTTAGGAATTTAGAACCAAGCCCTGCCATCCTTCACAGACACTATCCTTTCAAGAAACAACTCTTGGACTGTTATTGGGTCTTTAGTAGAGACGGAAAACCAAGTGTTGACCAAGTTACCATGTGACCTGAGCTGCCCATTATGAACTGGGTATTATCTGATCCAACAAGCTACAAAGTTGAATGAGCACATCAGTGGTCCAAAATCTAATAGAAGTGGTTTAAACATGACTAGAACTGAGCAGTCCCTGAAGGCACAAGTAAGTTACATGAAGAAATGGCCCAAATGCTGAGGGTTCCCCTTCCTGCTACCCTGCCTCTTCTCTCCCAGCCTGCACTTGTGGCCTCATGGGAAGCTCTACCAAACCACCCTTGTCATCACCCAAAGGGCTCATGGACAAAGAGTGTCCAGACACATGCTCAGCCACATCGACTTCCACTCACCCAGGCTGACCTGGCTACAGGCACTGCTGTGTGCCCAACCTGCCAGTTACAGAGACCAAGCCCCTGTACAGCACCATTCACCAGGGTGATCAGCTAGCTATCTTGTGGTAAGCTGATTACACTGAACTGCTTCCATCATGAAGGAGCAGCACTTTTTTTTTCCTACTGGAAAAAAACTCTTACTCTGGATACAAGTTTGCCATCCTTGCTTGCAGTGCTTCTGCCAAAACTACTATATGTAGTCTTTTAAAAAAAAATAATATTTTTTAACTTTTTTTCTCCATTTATTTTTATTAGTTGGAGGCTAATTACTTTACAATATTGCAGTGGGTTTTGCCATACATTGACATGAATCAGCCATGGATTTACATGTATTCCCCATCCCGATTCCCCCTCCCACCTCCCTCTCCATCCCATCCCTCTGGGTCTTCCCAGTGCACCAGGTCCGAGCATTTGCCTCATGCATCCAAACTGGGCTGGTGATCTGTTTCACCCTAGATAATATACATGTTTTGATGCTGTACTCTTGAAACATCACACCCTCCCCTTCTCCCAAAGAGTCCAAAAGTCTGCTCTGTACATCTCTGTCTCTTTTTCTATCTTGCATATAGGGTTATCATTACCATCTTTCTAAATTCCATATATATGCATTAGTATACTGTATTGGTCTTTATCTTTCTGGCTTACTTCACTCTGTATAAGGAGCTCCAGTTTCATCCATCTCATTAGAAGTGATTCAAATGAATTCTTTTTAATGGCTGAGTAATATTCCATGGTGTATATGTACCACAGCTTCCTTATCCATTCGTCTGCTGATGGGCATCTAGGTTGCTTCCATGCCCTGGCTATTATAAACAGTGCTGTGATGAACATTGGGGTGCACGTGTCTCTTTCAGATCTGGTTTCCTCGGTGTGTATGCCCAGGAGTGGGATTGCTGGGTCATATGGCAGTTCTATTTCCAGTTTTATAAGGAATCTCCACACTGTTCTCCATAGTGGCTATACTAGTTTGCATTCCCACCAACAGTGCAAGAGAGTTCCCTTTTCTCCACACCCTCTCCAGCATTTATTGCTTGTAGACTTTTGGATAGCAGCCATTCTGACTGGCGTGTAATGGTACCTCATTGTGGTTTTGATTTGCATTCCTCTGATAATGAGAGATGTTGAGCATCTTTTCATGTGTTTGTTAGCCATCCGTATGTCTTCTTTGGAGAAATGTCTGTTTAGTTGTTTGGCCCATTTTTTGATTGGGTCATTTGTTTTTCTGGAATTGAGCTGCAGGAGTAGCTTGTATATTTTTGAGATTAATTCTTTGTCTGTTGCTTAGTTTGCTATTATTTTCTCCCAATCTGAGGGCTGTCTTTTCACCTTGCTTATAGTTTCCTTTGTTGTGCAAGAGCTTTAAAGTTTCATTAGGTCCCATTTGTTTATTTTTGCTTTTATTTCCAATATTCTGGGATGTGGGTCATAGAGGATCCTGCTGTGATTTATGTCGGAGAGTGTTTTGCCTATGTTCTCCTCTAGGAGTTTTATAGTTTCCGGCCTTACATTTAGATCTTTAATCCATTTTGAGTTTATTTTTGTGTATGGTGTTAGAAAGTGTTCTAGTTTCATTCTTTTACAAGTGGTTGACCAGTTTTCCCAGCACCACTTGTTAAAGAGATTGTCTTTTTTCCATTGTATATCTTTGCCTCCTTTGTCGAAGATAAGGTGTCCATAGGTACGTGGATTTATCTCTGGGCTTTCTATTCTGTTCCATTGATCTATATTTCTGTCTTTGTGCCAGTACCACACTGTCTTGATGACTGTGGCTTTGTAGTAGAGCCTGAAGTCAGGCAGGTTGATTCCTCCAGTTCCAGTCTTCTTTCTCAAGATTACTTTGGCTATTCGAGGTTTTTTGTATTTCCATACAAATTGTGAAATTATTTGTTCTAGTTCTGTGAAAAACACCGTTGGTAGCTTGATAGGGATTGCATTGATCTATAGATTGCTTTGGGTAGTATAGCCATTTTGACAATATTGATTCTTCCAATCCATGAACACGGTATATTTCTCCATCTGTTTGTGTCCTCTTTGATTTCTTTCATCAGTGTTTTATAGTTTTCTATGTATGGGTCTTTTGTTCCTTTAGGTAGATATACTCCTAAGTATTTTATTCTTTTTGTTGCAATGGTGAATGGTATTGTTTCCTCAATTTGTCTTTCTGTTTTCTCATTGTTGGTGTATAGGAATGCAAGGGATTTCTGTGTGTTAATTTTATATCCTGCAACTTTACTATATTCATTGATTAGCTCTAGTAATTTTCTGGTAGAGTCTTTAGGGTTTTCCATGTAGAGGATCATGTCATCTGCAAACCGTGAGAATTTACTTCTTCTTTTCCTATCTGGATTCCTTTTATTTCTTTTTCTTCTCTGATTGCTGTGGCCAAAACTTCCAAAAGTATGTTGAATAGTAGTGGTGAGAGTGGGCACCCTTGTCTTGTTCCTGATTTTATGGGAAATGCTTTCAATATTTCACCATTGAGGATAATGTTTACTGTGGGTTTGTCGTATATAGCTTTAATTATGTTGAGGTATGTTCCTTCTATTCCTGCTTTCTGGAGAGTTTTAATCATAAATGGATGTTGAATTTTGTCAAAGGCTTTTCCTGCATCTATTGAGATAATCATATGGTTTTTATCTTTCAATTTGTTAATGTGGTGTAGACCAGTGTGATTATTTATGGGAGGGAAAGGTGGTCAATATCCCTGAGAAGTAAATTATGATTGTAGGGCTAGAAGATTGGTATACCCCTGAGGTAGGACAGTGAAGCTGTCCTTTCCAGCTGATTCATGTTGATGTATGGCAGAAACCAACACAAAATTGTTAGGTAATTTTCATCCAACTGAAAATGAATTAATCAATCTTAAAAAAAGAAGAAAACTGCTTCTAGTTGTCCTTATCAACATCTAAGGAGAAAAAAGAGTTTACTATTTCAATATCTGATATCAGCTGCCAAAAGGTATATTAATTTGTTTCAAGCAGTGAAATTACACTTGATTCAGCAGCTGTAATTGAAGTTACACATGGTTAAATTTATGATAATCCACTGTGATTCTCCAAAAATTAATCTGTCTTCTGCACAGACCAAATAGACAAATTGAATGGGAATGCAGGTATAATCACCACTCTCACATCTTTCCAGACCTTGATTGTAGCACTAATCTCAGCACCCTCAGGGGTGCTGTTCTACTTTTTGCTTACTCTTTGGAGATAGAAGCAGTTCTAAATGATTCCACGTGGCCTTTCCTACCGGACATCATACAACAGGTCAGAGAGCCAACTGGGGATTCTGTCAGCTGTTAATAATTCATATGCCAATTATTCATTATGGAACTGGGGGAATAACTACAGGATGGGTTCAGGGACCCACTTGACTTACTTTGAGATGTAACTGAACTAAAACTGTACTGACTCCTGGCCTCCAAAAGTCCCCACTAGCTGACTGATTACAGTGATGTTTTGAGTCTCTTGGGACTGATGTCAATTCAAAGCCCATGTGTAGTAGTCTCTAAAGATCTATTTCCTTTACCCTAAAATATAGCTACCATGGTAAAAAGCTATAGGTCTATTTAGGGAAAACTAAAGAAGAGCAACAGTATAAATTTTAGCAGTGTTCCAGAGCCTTTCCTGAAGTTCTGGCCTTCTGTTCATTCAAGGCGTTCCAAGTCTATAAAGTAGCTCAAGTCTAGAAATTGACTGAGGGGACATGACTCTGTTTTCATGATTCAGGTTAGAATTGTGTACACTTTAACTAGAACTTTTCTGCTTGTATAGATCAAGTAAGAATTTAGTAAGCTTCTTGTCTATTTTACTTCTTAGAACACCATGATCAGCTAACCAACATATAGGTCTATTCAGACTACTCTGAATGCTGCTTTAACTCTGCTGTCCATCACAGTAGCCACATCCACCTTGCTTCTGGTGATTGAGCACTACCACTTAACCTCTGTCACTCAGGGATCCAATTTCTTCCAATGCATTTAGGTTTCCTGATTCAGTGTCTTCAGCTCCCACGTAAGGTCTGTCCTGAGGAGAGGAGAAATCCCACACCTTACACTGGATGCTAGACCACTCCTCACAAATTTATTTATTGGAAAAAGTTTGCCTTCTGAACTCTCCTAGGGTGGGCAAGTATGTCTTAACTGACAAACCTAGTTTAACATTCTGATCTTCCTGAACCTTTGAATCTCTTCCTTTACATTAAACAAAGGCAGGCCTAACATTTCTACTTTTGGTTCATGCTTGTGATCCTACTTTTGGCCCACGTTAGTCAATCAATGAAACAACTTTTTGAGTTCTTTCAAATCCCTCAAACTGAAACATTAAATGTGGAACCTGTGCTTAGTAATATTGTATCAATCAATTGGGCTTGATCCAACTTTATGTTCTATCAACCTTTATTTAACATTCTTAATATCCATTCCTACCTATGTTCCCCAGATTTCTATCTATAAATTAGAAAACTCAAGTAGTCCTTTGGAGCAGAGTGTACTTCTTATAGAACATACTTTGTACCTCACTTTTAGGCATCTGCCATGAACTTAGTGTAGTTATAAATGGTGAGGAGGGGGTTCCCAGTGTTGTTTTCCAAAGCAACTTTAGCAAGAGAGGTCTTTATATTTTCCGGCAGCACAATATGTATTTATTGCTTGTTTATTTTATAAATTATATGTGTATATAATTTATGTATGTATATAATAAATATAAATTATATGTGTATATATATATATATATAGAGAGAGAGAGAGAGAGAGTATATCCTATAGTATATATAAATAGTCCATACCCATATCTTGCACCTTCCCCATCCCTCTCTCTGCTGGTAAACACTAATTTGTTCTCTATATCTCTAAATCTGTTTATTTTTGGTATATTAGTTCATTTCTTCTACTTTTTAGAGTCCACATAGAAGTTATAATATACTGTAGTTTTCTTTTTCTGCCTGACTTATTTCACTATGCATAATATTCTCTAGGTTCATCCACATTAATGCAAACATTGGAATTTTTATGTTCCTGTGGCTGAGTGATATTTCGTTGTATATATACATTTTCCTTATCCATTCATCTGTTAATGGATAAATGGGTCCATTGCTGGTTCCATATCCTGGCTATTATAAACAATACTGCTCTGAAGATCAGAGTGCATGGATGCTTTAGCTTAGTGTTTTTTTTTTTTGTTTCATTCAGATATATACCCTTGAATGGCATTGCTAGATCATATGATAACTCTATTTTTTTTGTTTATTAAGAAAACTCCATAGTGTTCTTCATAGTGGCTGCATTATTTACATTTCCACCAACAATGTACCAGGATTCTGTTTTTTACACATTCTCACCAACATTTGTTATTTGTAGACTTTTCAATGATAACCATTCAGACAAGTGTGAAATGACATCTCATTGTGATTTTGTCTTGCATTTCTTTAATAAATGGAGAAATACTGACTATCTTTGAGTATCTTGTCATGTGATGTTGACAAGCAGTATGTCTTCTTTGGAAAAATGTCTATTCATGTCTTTAGTCCATTTTAATTTTTTTTTATGTTGAGTCTCATGAGTTGTTTATATTTTAAATATTATCCCCTATTGACCATATCATTTGCAAATATTTTGCCCCATTCTGTAGGCTGTTGTTGGTTTTGTTTGCTATGCAAAAGTTTTAACTTTAATCAGTTTCCATTTATTTTTGCTTTAGAAGACAGAGCCCCCCCCCCCCTCAGAATATCACTATGATTTATACCAAAGAATGTTCTGCTTATGTTATCTTCTAGGAATTTATGGTTTCCAGTCTTATATTTAGTTCTTTAATCCATTTTAAGATTATTTTTGTATATGGTATGAGGGAATGTTCTGGCTCCAGCTTTCCCAGTATGACTTATTGAAGAGAGGTTGTAGGATATATTCTTGCCTACTTTGTCATAGATTGATGATAAATATATGGGTTTATTTCTGGGCTCTTTGCTCTCTTCCAATAATGTATATGTCCATTTTGTGTCAGTGTCATGATGTTTTGTTTATTGTAGCTTTGAAGTGTAGTCTGAAGTCTAGAAGGTTTATAACTTCAGCTTTGTCCTTTTTTCCCCTCAGGATTGCTTTGGAAATGCTGGGTCTTTTTGATTCCCTATAAGCTTTAGGATTATTTGCTCTAGTTCAGTGGGATATGTCATGGATATTTGGATAGGGACTACATTAACTTTAATGTAATTAACTATTAACTATTGATTGCTTTGAGAAGTGTGGCCATTTTAACAATATAACTTCTTGCAATAAAAGAGCAGGGAATATCTTATTGTTCCTTGGTAGAGTCTTCAATATTTTTATAGCTTTCAGCATATAGGTTTTTTACTTCCTTGATTAAATTTATTCCTGGATATTTTTTGATGCAATTTAAATAGGATTTTTAAACAAATTTACCTTTCTGATAGCTTATTATTAGTGAATACAAAAGTATCTGATGTTTGTGAATTAGTCTTATATCCTGCAAACTTGATGAATACATTCACTGGTTCAAATAGTTTTTTAGTGAAAACTTTAAGATTTCCTGGATGTAGTATAATGAAATCTGCAAATAGTGACAAGTTTTTTTTTTTTTCTTCCAAATTGGATGCATTTCATTTCTTTTTCTTGTCTGATTGTTGTGGAAAGAACTTCCAGTACTATGTTAAATAGATGTGATGAAAGTGGGCATTCTCATCTTATTCCTGATTTTAGAGAAAAGCTTTCATCTTTTTGCCATCAAGATGTTAGTTGTGACTTTGTCATAAATAAATAACCTTTATATTGCTAAGGTATATTCTTTCTATACCAACTTTGATAAGATTTTTTTAATCATAAATGGATGTCTAATTTTGCCAAAGGTTTTTTCTGTGATTACTAAAATGATAATATGATTTTTATTTTTCACTTTTATTAATGTGATGTGTCACATTCATATGCACATGCTGAATCATCCTTGAATAAATCCCATGATCATGTTATATCATCCTTTAAATTTATTGTTGAATTCAGTTTGATAATATTACCTTGAGGATTTTTACATCTATATTCATCAGCAATATTGGCCAGTTATCTTCTTTTTTAGGTTGCATCTTTGTCAGGGTAATTGTGTCATTTAGGAGTGTACACTCCTCTTCAGTTTTTGGAATAGTTTGAAATGAATGAATAATAGCTCTTCTTTATATGTTTGGTAGAACTCCCCTATGAATCTATCAAACCTTGTCAGTTTTCAGTTAATTTTCCAAGAGAACTGTTTCATGTGTATATGTATTTGTGGTATGTTTGTGGGGAGAGTATGTTTGTGGGGGTATGTTTGTCTTCCTACTCCACACTCCTGAATCCCTTCCTTTCAATAATTATTTTAAATGTCAGAGGACTAAACGTTCCAATCAAAAGACATACAGTGGCAAATTGGGTTAAAAAGAGAGAGAAAATCTCTATAATAGACTTATTTCAGGAAAAATGCACACATTGAAATAAGTGAATGGATAAAGATATTTCATGCAAACAGAAATGACAAGAAAGTGGGGGTGTCAATACTCCTTTGAGTGGAAATAGAGTTTAAAGCAAAGGCTATAACAAAATACAAAGTAAGGTGTTCTATAAAGATAAAGGGGTTAACAAAAGAAGAAACTGTTAAAAAAAAGAAAAAGAAACTGTTACACTTATAACCATATATAATACACAAGATTGAGAAGCAGCTATCCAGGCTCACCAAAAAGAAAAAAGAACATAAATAAACAAAACAAGAAATGAAAAAGGAGACATAACAACTGATAACACAGAAATACAAAAAGCCATAGAAGAAAGCTATGCACAATTATATGCTAACAAATTCAACAACCTAGAGGAAATGGACAAGTTTCTAGAAACATATAACTAACCAAAATTGAATTAAGAGTCAATTTTCCCTTTATATTTGTTAATATTCATGAGCATCTAAATATACAAAACAAATATTAATAAACATAAATGATAAACATGTGTTTATTGCCATTTTAAACCTTGTTTTCCAATTGACTGTATATTTCTTCTTTGTCCTTTTTTTTTCTTTTTTCTTTTCCTTTTGTGTCTTGATTTTCTTTTGTATAATGCTTATGCTCTTTTTTATTTTTATAAATATATTATACACTTTTGATTTGTGGTTACTCTGTTTTTCAAATATGTTAACACTTTCATATAACTACTGCCTTAGACTGGTAGTCCTATAGACTCAAATTCATTCTAGGTGAAGAAATTTACATTTTTCTTACTCTCCTCCCCTACATTTTATAATTTTTATCTCCTCTTTAGCATCTTTATCTTCATCCCTTTGATTTTTCAGAAAAGTCAGCTTATAGCCTTATGGGAGTTCACTTGCACATGACCGTTTTTCTTTTGTTATCTTTGGAATTCTTTAACTTTTGCCATTTCAATTATGATATGTCTTAGTGTGGGTCTGCTTGGGTTCATTTTGTTTGGGATCCTTTGTGCTTCTTTCCTTCTCCAGGTTTGAGGATTTTTGACCCATAATTTCATGAAATACATTTTCTATCCCATTTTCTCCCACTTCTCCTTCTAAGATCTTACAATGTGAATGTTGGTGTGCTTGTGAATTGTTCTCATCTTTTTATTTGTTTTCACTTTTTCTATTGTGATTGAGTGATTTCCCTTTAATTTTTACATCACTAAGGCATTCTTTTTAGTCTGCTATTAATTCCTTCTAAAGTTTTTCATTTCAGTAGTTATATTCTTTAGTTCCAATAGGTGGTTCTTTTTTTTTTTATTATTATTTTCTAAATTCCATGCTAAAATTCTCACTGTGTTCATCTATTTTTGTGTTGGATTCAGTTAGCATTCTTATTACCAATGCTTTGAACTCTGGTCAATTTTTTATTTCTGTTTCATTAGTTGTTTTTTATGGGTTTTCTCTGGTTCTTTCATTGAAACAAATCTGTCTGTCATCTCATTTTGCTTACTACTCTCTCTATGAAATTAAGTGAAACAGTTACTTATTGTGATTTTGAAAGTGTGTCCTTGTGTGAGAGTATCTCTACACAGTCTGTGTGTGCCCAGTGGCTTTGATGGGAGAACTGGATTTGACATGAATACAAGCCAAATCTTTCCCCAGGGAGTGCTGGCAGCTATCACCATGGTAGGAGGTGAGACTGGAGAGGCAGTGACTAGAACCAGAGCCAGTTTGAGCCAGGACTTCCCCTCTGCTCAGTGGCCATTACCATCCTACTGAAGTGGGGATCAGATCCACAGTTGTTGGAGCAGAAGACCTAGGGTTTGGGTCTGAGCTGGCTCAGTTCCCTTCTAATGTGTGCTCTCCTTTCTCAGAATTCCAGAATCCTCCCTCCAGCAGGTAGCAGTGCTGGAACAAGAGGGGCTGTGCAGGCTCTTTGCTTGTGATAGGATGCAGACTTCTGTGGTCCAGCCATAGACAGAGATCCTGGCTTCTTCTGACATATGCTGGCTATGGTTGCCCCCATCCTGCTCTGTCTCTGATTTGGGTATGTCTCTTTTGTCCCTCACAGACCCTCAGCCTCTGCTACCTCTGCCCTAGGGTGGGAGTGCACCACAGGGCAAGTGGGACTCCCATGGCATCTAGATGTGTGTTGGGATTGCACTTTGTGGCCCAGCTGCTGTCAGAGATTTGAACTGCTCCTAATGTGTCCCCTTTGTAAGTGCCAGTAATTGTTGCCCCTGTCCTTCTCGGATGCCACCACCTGTGCTGTGTTGTGCAATATGTGATTGGAATTGCTCAGTTCCTGGGGAGGTACTCTGTCCATGTAATCTCCCTTTTCTTCTGAATCCCCTCTCAGGGGCAGAGGTCCTGACCTGGTCACTTCTCTTTCCTTTCTACTCAGTTTTATGTGAATCTTTCTTACAGCCTTGGTTGTATAAGAGAATTTCTGCCAGCCTTCAGTTAGTTTTCAATGAGAATTTTCCACATGTAGATGCATCTTTGACGTGTTCACGGCAGGGAGGTGACTTCCATGTCCTCTTACTCGACCATTTTGGTCACACTCATCTATTGATTTAAATGTCAATATCCAAAAAATTCCTTCACAGATACACCCAAATAATGTTTGACCAAATATCTGGGTGCCTGGTAGCCCAATCAAGTTGATACATAACATTAACTATCATAAAGAGGTTTAAATTATAAACATAAAAGAATTGTCAAACACTTCTCTCTCATATACAAGTGTCATATATACACACACACACACACTCAAAACTGATTCATAATATGCATGTTAGTTACCACATTGAATTAAGACAAATTCCTGCCTCATGACTTATAGCATTAATTTCTCCTTCAGAGTATGCCACTGATACATGATAAAATAATATTGCAAAATGTTTATTATGCTTTCTTTCCAAGTATGATATTGTCACTAATTCTGAATATGGTTTCATAAACTTTTCAGCTGGAATATATCTTTACGTGTTTTTAGCATAAGGACTAAAATTTTAAATCTACTTTTAGCTTTTCTTCATTTTGGTGACACTACACTAATATTTGTATTTTTTCCCATAGATATGTTCAATTCATTTGTCAGAGATTTCACTATGTAATTTTGGAGATTACATAAAACCTTCCATGACTCCCTCCTACTATTTGGAAAAGTCCCATAAAAGACAACACACTAGGAACTAGGGTCAAATGGCCCACTGATTTCCAAATATTCATGAAAATGTTTTCTAGCCAAGCATTTGCTCTGCCTATTCTTATAAAATCATCATGATTACAGTTTCACTTGTCCCAGAAGCAAAAGATTAACATTCATAATGAAACTGGAGTGTTCTTCATTCTTAATGATTATAGAGCTATTTTGAATTATATCATTGATACTATTATTTTATCATTAACTGAATGCTTATATAGTTAAATTATTGATCCACTTTGTGAATTCAGAATACATAAAACTCCTGATCACAACAACAAAATATGGTCAGCAATAAATAAAAATAATACATAAATGATGTGAGCAGAAGTTATATAAATGGACTGATGTAGAGTCATACCATGTAGACAACCCTTGAAATACAGTTATTATTCAGAACATGAAGACATTTCTATATCATGTATTTGTATTGTGCATTGTGCTATATTATGCATTATTATTGGTGCATTTCAAATTATGAAATGTACATGAGCAAACATTTCATTTTATTTTCCTAAATCACCCAAACTCTTATGAACTGCCCAAAGACCATCAGGGGCCACCAGTGTTTCATGGATAGTTCTTTGAGAAACTTTGCTCTAGGGGTTCATTGTAGATACATTAGGGAATGCAACAAAAGACAAGAGGAAATAGTGGCTGGTAGAACAGAAAATACCTAATTTCAACAAGAGGATTCAGGTTTTATTTAATTTACATATTGAGTTTCTAAAGAAAATTTTTACTTCAGGCAATACTTCTACATTAAGGAATGTTTTTATGTTTTAAAAGTACAATCATTAATTTATCTAAAATTTAAATATGAAAAAATAACGAAAAATTACTTGAATGATATCATACCACTAGCCAGTGGCACAGTTAGAATAAGAATCTAAGGTTGCCTCACTCAGCTAGTCTTTTCACATATCACTTTCTCTCCTTTAGAACAGAGGAAGGAAAGATGGGATAGGATCCTTCTAGAGCAAAAAGTTATTCTGTAGAAAGAAGTTCTAAGGGATACAACAAAAATAAGTAACATGTATTATACCCAGTAAAGCTTTTGTCATGAGCAAGATAAAGGGACTAGTTTTATGCTACTTCATGCTCTGAGAAAATAAAGAAAATTAAGAAAGTTATATATTAAGAAAGTCATGTTACATTGTTTCAGGAGTTAAAATATAATCTATTTAAGAGAGTATCAAATGGATTAGCAGATTTTGTTACACAAAACAAAATTATTCAGTAAATTCGATGGATCATCTAAATGCTTTGCTCTGATTAAAGTTATTTCTGTGTAAGACATAGAATTCACTTGTTAAGTTCCAGTCTCTGAACTCACCCTTTTCCAGCCAGAACTACACTAAAAAACAAGCATCAACTGTTGACCTTTTAAATTCATCACTCTTTGTAATTCCAATCACAGAAAAATACTTAGGAAAATGTGGCTCTTTCATCTCTGTGTGGTGGTGGACACACAGATCTTCCTACAGAAGCTGGCAACCCCCAGTTCCTTTCCTCACTTATGAAAAATGCTTTGAAAAAGCCATTTCCAGCCAAAGTTCTCAGCCTTCTATTTCCTTCTTTACTTAAAATGAGGAAATGATTTGCAGAAAGGGAAAAAAAAAACAATAAAAGGATTCATTTATTGTCTACCTAGCTGACCTGAATTATCTCCTAATTCACATCTTTGCTGACTTTGGGAACTCCTCAACTCCCTTCTCAGCACTTGACAAAACCAGCTATTTCGCAAACTTTTGTTCTCATAACCAGCCTGGGAGTTGGGAAAAAAAAAATAAACACTAAACTTTCTGCAACATATGTCAGATGTTTAGAATATGTTCTGTACAGAAAACTTAAAAAAAAAAGATAAAAATGAAAATTGTGTGTGTGGTTTATTTAAAAACAAGTAATTGAGACTGTAAATCTTCACATTAATATATAATGTGAAGTTATAAATTATAAGTTATAAATTACTTATAACCAGAGTTACTTAACACTGAAGTAAGTACCTTTGCATCCCCAAGTAGCCACAGCTTAGGAAAAGCTAACATTTATTAAGTGTTTGCCACATGCCACATTACATGGATCATCTCAATTAATCTTCACCTCAGCATATGAGGAGGACACACTTTACAAAATGTGAAAAGTGGGACTTAGAAACTAAGTTTAAGTAAGTTTCCTGAGGTCACATAGATCGCCATTCAAGTGCAGACTAGACAGACCATAATTATACTTCATTCTCCCCATAATAGGTAAGGATGCAGGAAGGATACTATTTGTCATATTGCTATGTCTTCTTTATAAAGATCATGGCAGAAACCACTGTCAGTTTACTACTAACAATAACTGAGTTTCTAAGAAACACATGGAGTAACAGGCAAATTTGTCCTTGGAGTACAAGATGAAGCAGGGCAAAGGCTAACAGAGTTTTGCCAAGAGAATGCACTGATCATAGCAAACACGCTTTTCCAACAACACAGGAGAAGACACTACACATGGACATCACCAGATGGTCAATACCAAAATCAGATTGATTATATTCTTTGCAGCCAAAGATGAAGAAGCTCTATACAGTCAGCAAAAACAAGACCAGGAGCTGACCGTGGCTCCTTTCATGAACTCATTGCCAAATTAAGACTTAAATTGAAGAAAATAGGGGAAACCACTAGACCATTTGGGTGACCTAAATCAAACCTCTTATGATTATACAGTGGAAGTGGCAAATAGATTAAAGGGACTAGATCTGATAGACAGAGTGCCTGAAGAACTATGGGCAGAGGTTCCTGACATTGTACTGGAGACAGGGATTAAGACCATCCCCAAGAAAAAGAAATGCAAAAAAGTGAAACTGCTCTCTAAGGAGGCCTTTCGAATAGCTGTGAAGAGAAGTGAAAAACAAAGGAGAAAAGGAAAAACATATCCATCTAAATGCAGCGTTCCAAAGAATAACAAGGAGAGATAAGAAAGCCTTCCTCAAGGATCAGTTAGTTGAGTCAGTCAGGTCAGTCGCTCAGTTGTATCTGACTCTTTGCGACCCCATGAACTGCAGCACGCCAGGCCTCCCTGTTCATCACCAACTCCCGGAGTTTACTCAAACTCATGTCCATTGAGTCAGTTATGCCATCCAACAATCTCATCCTCTGTCATCCCCTTCTCCTCCTGCTGGCAATCCTTTCCAGCATCAGGGTCTTTTCAAATGAGTCAGCTCTTCACATCAAGTGGCCAAAGTATTGGAGTTTCACTTCAACAACAGTACTTCCAAAGAAAACCCAGGACTGATCTCTTTTAGGATGGACTGTTTGGATCTCCTTGCAGTCCAAGGGACTCTCAAGATCTTCTCCAACACCACAGTCCAAAAGCATCATTCCTTTGGCATTTAGCTTTCTTTATAGTCTAACTCTCACATCCATACATGACTATTGGAAAAACCACAGCCTTGACTAGGGGGACATTTGTTGTAAAAAAAATGTTTTTGCTTTTTAATATGCTGTCTAGGTTGGCCATAACTTTCCTTCCAAGGAGTAAGAGTCTTCTAATTTCATGGCTGCAATCAACAGCTGCAGTGATTTGGGAGACCCCAAAAATAAACCACTGTTTCGACTGTTTCCCATCTATTTGCCAAAAAGTGGTGGGACCGAATGTCATGATCTTAGTTTTCTGAATGTTGAGCTTTAAACCAACATTTTCACTCTCCTTTTGCACTTTCATCAAGAGGCTCTTTAGTTCTTCTTCACTTTCTGCCATAAATGTGGTATCATCTGCATATCTGAGGTTATTGATATTTCTCCCTGCAATCTTAATTCCAGCTTGTGCTTCTTCCAGTCCAGGGTTTCTCATGATGTATGCTGCATATAAGTTAAATAAGTAGGTTGACAATATACAGCCTTGACGTACTCCTTTTCCTATTTGAAACCAGTCTGTTGTCCCATGTCCAATTCTAAGTGTTGCTCTGGACTTGCATACAGGTTTCTCAAGAGGCAGGTTGGGTGGTCTGGTATTCCCATTTCTTTCAGAATTTTCCCCAGTTTGTCGTGATGCACACAGTCAAAGGCTTTGGCATAGTCAATAAAGCAGAAATGGATGTTTTTTCTGCAACTCTCTTGCTTTTTTGATGATCCAGCGGATGTTGGCAATTTGATCTCTGGTTCCTCTGCCTTTTCTAAAACCAGCTTGAACATCTGGAAGTTCGTGGTTCACATATTGCTGAAGCCTGGCTTGGAGAATTTTGAGCATTACTTTACTAGCATGTGAGATGAGTGCAACTGTGCGGTAGTTAGAGCATTCTTTGGCATTGCCTTTCTTTGGGATTGGACTGAAAACTGACCTTTTCCAGTCCTATAGCCACTACTGAGTTTTCCAAATTTCCTGACATATTGAGTATAGCACTTTAACAGCATGATATTTAAAGGTTTTAAGTAGCTCAACTGGAATGCCATCACCTCCACTAGCTTTGTTCGTAGTGATGCTTCCTAAGGCCCTCTTGACTGCACGTTCCAGGATGTCTGGCTCTAGGTGAGTGATCACAACACTGTGATTATCTGGGTCGTGAAGATCATTTTTGTACAGTTCTTCTGTGTATTCTCGCCACCTCTTCTTGCATCTTCTGCTTCTGTTAGGTCCATACCATTTCTGTCCTTTATCGAACCCATCTTTGTGTGAAATGTTCCCTTGATATCTCTAATTTTCTTGAAGAGATCTCTAGTCTTTCCCATTCTGTTGTTTTCCTCTATTTCTTTGCATTGATCGCTGAGGAAGGCTTTCTTATCTCTCCTTGCTATTCTTTGGAACTCTGCATTCAAATGGGAATATCTTTCCTTTTCTCCTTTGCTTTTTGCTTCTTTTCTTTTCACAGCTATTGTAAGGCCTCCTCAGACAACCATTTTGCTTTTTCTTGAGAATGGTCTTGCTCCCTGTCTCCTGCACAATGTCAGGAACCTCCATCAATAGTTCATTAGGCATTCTGTCTATCAGATCAAGAACCCCATGAACAGTATGAAAAGGCAAAAAGATAGGACACTCAAAGATGAACTCCCCAGGTCAGTAGGTGCCCAATACGCTACTGGAGATCAGTGGAGAAATAACTCCAGAAAGAAGGAAGGGATGAAGTCAAAGAAAAACAACACCCAGTTGTGGATGTGACTGGTGATAGAACAAGGTCTGATGCTGTAAAGAGCAATATTGCACAAGAACCTGGAATGTTAGGTCCATGAATCAAGGCAAATTGGAAGTGGTCAAACAAGAGATGGCAAGAGTGAACACTGACGTTCTATGAATCAGCGAACTAAGATCGACCGGAATGGGTGAATTTAATTCAGATGACCATTATATCTATTACTGTGAGCAGGAATCCCTTAGAAGAAATGGAGTAGCCATCATAGTCAACAAAAGAGTCTGAAGTGCAGTATTTGGATGCAATCTCAAAAATGACAGAATGATCTCTGTTCGTTTCCAAGGCAAACCATTCAATATCATGGTAATCCAAGTCTATGCCCCAAACAGTAATGCTAAAGAAGCTGAAGTTGAACGGTTCTATGAAGACCTACAAGATCTTTTAGAACTAACACCCAAAAAAGATGTCCTTTTCATTATAGGAGACTGGAATGCAAAAGTAGGAAGTCAAGAAACACCTGGATTAACAGGCAAATTTGGCCTTGGAGTACAGAATGAAGCAGGGCAAAGGCTCATAGAGTTTTGCCAAAAGAACACACTGGTCATAGCAAACAACATCTTCCAACAACACAAGAGCAGATACTACACATGGACATCACCAGATGGCCAACACCAAAATCAGATTGATTGTATTATTTGCAGCCAAAGATGGAGAAGGTCTATACAGTCAGCAAAAACAAGACTGGGAGCTGACTGTGGCTCATATCATGAACTCCTTGTTGCCAAATTCAGACTTAAATTGAATAAAGTAGGGAAAACCATTAGACCATTCAGTTCAGTTCAGTTCAGTTCAGTCGCTCAGTTGTGTCCGAATCTTTGAGACCCCATGTATCGCAGCACGCCAGACCTCCCTGTCCATCACCAACTCCCAGAGTTTACTCAAACTCACGTCCATCAAGTCGGTGATGCCATCCAGCCATCTCATCCTCTGTCGTCCCCTTCTCCCCCTGCCCCCAATCCCTCCCAGCACATGAGCTAAATCAAATCCTCAAAGATCACTGCAAAGAAACAAAGGAAAACAATAGAATGGAAAAGACTAGAGATCTCTTCATGAAAATAGAGAAAACAAGGGATCGTTTTATGCCAAGATTGGCTCAACAAACTACAGAAATGTTATGGACCTAACAGAAGCAGAAAATATTAGGAAGAGGTGGCAAGAATACACAGAACTATACAAAAAATCTTCATGACTCAGATGATCACGATGGTGTGATTACTCACCTAGAGCCAGACATCCTGGATTGTGAAGTCAAGTGAGCCTTAGTAAGCATCCAAACATCTCATCCTCTGTTGTCCCCTTCTCCTCCCGCCTTCAATCTTTCCCAGCATCAGGGTCTTTTCAAGTAAATCAGTTCCTCGCATCAGGTGGCCAACATATTGGAGATTCAGCTTCAACACCAGTCATTCCAATGAATATTCAGGACTGATTTCCTTTAGGATGGACTGGTTGGATCTCCTTGCAGTCCAAGGGACTCTCAATAGTCTTCTCCAACTCCACAGTTCAAAAACATCAATTCTTCAGTGCTCAGCTTTCTTTATAGTCCAACTCTCACATCCATACATGACTACTGGAAAAACCATAGCTTGACTAGACGGACCTTTGTTGGCAAAGTCATGTCTCTGCTTTTTAATAAGCTGTCTAGGTTGGTCATAACTTTTCTTCCAAGGAACAAGTGTCTTTTAATTTCATTGCTGTAGTCACCATCTGCAGTGATTTTGGAGCCCCCCAAAATAAAGTCTGTCACTGTTTCCCCATCTATTTTCTATAAAGAAATGTGACAAGATGCCATGATCTTAGATTTGTTAGCCTTGTCTAACTCAATGAAACTATGAGACATGCCATGGAGAGTTCTGATAAAACGTGGTCAACTGGAGAAGGGAATGGCAAACCACTTCAGTATTCTTGCCTTGAGAACCCCATGAACAGTATGAAAAGGCAAAAAGATAGGACACTGAAATTGTCTAGAAAGCAAAAAAATGAAGCTCAGTGCTAAGGATGAGGAAAAGTTGATAAGGGAACAAGTTACTTCTGTTTTCTGAGTTTTTCCTTCATTGTTCAAAACCGAATGACTAAACACTTCTCTCTTTTTCTCTAAAACCTGGAAATGTATTAGATTATATTTCATAGCTTAGTACATCAGTGGGTACTTGCATTACTCTTCTCTTTTAAAAAAATAAAATTGCAGAAAAAAAATTACAGAAGCACTGGTCTTTTTCATTTCTTTATCAATCTCTAGCAAACCAAACAATGCACTGTTTCTCCTGCATAAGAAAATGATTCATTTACTGACCAATTCACTGATACCATTTTGTATTCATTTAATATTTTGAGATCACCAATAATGTGAAATTATAAGGATTACTGTAATTGCCAATATTGTTATTATTACAACAAATGAGGACCACACAAATAACCAATGATGAAAGACTTTTTATTTCAATATACTCTGAAGTATTACCATTAAAATCATTAAAAGATAGTTTATCTAAGTGGACCAGTAGAGAAATTAGCTCCAAAATTACCATATTATTCTCTCTCTTCTCTAATATAATTTTTAAATAGGCAATGTTAAAATATTTAATATTCTACTTTTTTGACAATCATAATATCCTCTTATATTTATAAGCTAAGTAACCTTAGCTTATAAAGTTATCCTCTCTGTAGCTTATAAAAAGCTTGTATTTTCATATATATACAATATATTGTACTGATCAGAATATATTCTGTCAAAAGGACTCATTCTATTTACCTTAGATTCAAAATATGAAAGTGATTTTTATTTTTTAAAAATTAGACAATTTTCTGAGGCAGAATTATACCTATAGTTGAAATTCTCATTTGAATCCATTAAAAAAATAAATAAATAAAAATTTGGGGGTGACATATTAGTCTTGAGTTCAGTACAGCAATTTTTACCTTAGGTGGTTTATATCTAGATTCTTAACCTTATTGCTATCTAATTAAATTAAGTGAGAATATTTTCAGTAACTGTAAATAAAGAAAATGTGTCTGAGGATTCTCTGACCATTTAATCATTCAAGTTCTTCCAAATCCCTGGAATGCTTCCCATCATTGACATTGTTTTACCAAGACTAATACTGATTTCAAGGCTCCTGTAAAAGGAGCAAGCGTAGACAACCCAGACTAAATTGGTTCCCTGGAATATATACTGAGGAGGTACCTTGAAATTCAGCCTGTTTAAACAATGATAAAACCCCAATAAAACCCCCTCTGTCTTCTTACATTTCTAAATTCATCTTTCTTAAAGATCGACTTATTTTCTCTACTGAGGATCTCATATTAGAAACTTCTCTGGAGAGAATATGAACCTGGATAATGTGGCTGGCATGGACCTCTAGTGAAATCACTTTACTGACCACAGAAACACCACCACCTGTGGACTTCCACACTGGAAGCTGTTTGTTTAATTAAACACAGCATCACGAGTTTAATTTCTGGTGGAAGATGAAGGTCTCACTTGAAATTGCCAGGGGCATTAGACAAGCAAAATGTAATTATCTTAACTGAATCTAGCTCACATCTCTGACAAGTACCAGGGGATCTTTAAGGATCAGATGTTCTATTTTAAATCAGAGCCCCTGGCTTCAGTATCTTCTACTCCCCATCTCCTCCTCCCCAAGATAGAAAGAACACCCTACACTGAGTGAACAGCACCATTTAATTTGCTGCCAATTCTTCTTGCTACACGGAGGCAACCAGGTTTATACTAACAGAGTAACTGAGACATTGTCCTTCTCATCCCTTTTTTGTACTTTGAATCCTCTCTCCCCAACCCTTTAAAGACAGTGATCCTCTTTGATGCCCATTATCCCAGCATGATTAGTAACACTAGGAAAACTGGTTTGAATAATAAACTTAACTTTGAAACACTGATTGGGCTGGCATCTTCCTTTAAGAGAAAAATTAAACTAACAGACAATATACTGAGGAGATCACTCTCATGATTATGTAGAAAAAGTTATGAAACAGGATAATGGTTACTCTTGCTATGTTCTACATGTTTAGTATTAATTATATAACTATTTGTTTAACATGTTCTTTCTGTTTTAGACTAAACTTCATGACAGCAAGGCCATATTTCTCTGCTGCTTTTCACTAGCATTAGAAATAGTACACTGACCACCATATAATAGATGATTAACAAATAGCAAATATTTGTTGAGTAAAGAGATAAAAAGAGTTGTGTCTCAGAAGTTCATAGAGCCTCATGTAGCCTGTGATCTGCTTTACCTTCTCTATATCACTTCAGTCTTCTCATCAATCTCTTCTTTCAGTTTTGTTTTATAAAATTATTCATCCTCTATTTATGTTGGTAGGAATATAGCTAATTATCAGCAAACTACAGTTTTATTCTGAGTTCCTGAAATTAAATTCAAAGAAATTTGTGGTCCCAGATTTTGTCAACTATTCACAAGAATGAATACATCTAGAAAACCCAGATCCTATTAACAAAATTAACCTTATTTAAATTAATTTTAATTAATCTTATTTAAAATCCTATAACCTACCCATTCATTCACAGCACAGAATTCTGAATTTTATTCTTATCCAATTTCCAAAAGATATTGCTCTGCATTTACCCGTCTCCAATAGCTCCTTTCTATAGGCCCATTTTGTGAAATTTTAAGTACAGTGTTCTTTCTCTCTCTGTTATTTTATTGCCAGAATTTTTTTTAAAAATGACCTAGTCTTTTTTTTTCTTGAAGTATACTTGAATTGTAAAGTTGTGCTTACTGCTGTGCAGCAAAGTGACTCAGTTAAACACATGAATGCATTTTCATATTCATTTCTATTACAGTTTATCACACAATATTGAATATAATTTTTCTGTGGTATACAATAGGACCTTGTTCTTAATCCATTCTATATCCAGTTTATATATGCTAATCACAAGTTCCCCATCAAACCCTCTCCTACCATCCTCTCCATTGGCAACCACTACACTGTTCTCTATATTCCTGATTCTATTTCTGTTTCACTGATAAGTTCATTTGTACAATCATTTAGATTCCACATCTAAGTTATATCATATGGTATTTGTCTTTCTCTTTCTGACTTTACTTAATATGATAATCTTCAGTTGTATTTATGTTGCTGCAGATGGCATTATTCCCTTCTTTATTGTGGCTGAGTAGTATTCCATTTTATGTATGTACCACTTCTTTATTCACTCATCTGCCTGTGGATATTTAGGTTGTTGCCATGTCATGGCTAACATTAATGGCGCTGCTATGAATATAGGGGTACATGTGTCTTTTTAAATTATATTTTTGTCTGGATATATGTTCAGAAATAAAATTGCTGGATCATATGGTAATTCTATTTTAAGTTTTCTGAGAAACTTCCATACTGTTTTCCACAACAGCTGTATGAACTTAAATTCCCACCAACAGTGTAGGATGCTTCTATTTTCTCCACAACCCCTCCAACATTTGTTATTTGTAGACATTTTAATGATGGCCATTCTGACTGGTGTCAGGTGGTGCATCACTGTAATTTTGATCTACATTTCTCTAATAGTTAGCAATGTTAAGCATCTTTTCATATGTCTTGACATATGAAATGAAATACAGACATATGAAATGCATATGTCTGTATTTCCCCTTTGGAGATATGTCTCTTCAGATCTCATGCCCATTTTCTGATTGGATCTTTGAGTTATTGCTGTTGTTGTTAGTTTAATGAGCTGTTTGGATATTTTAGAAATTAAGCCCTTGTCAGTCACATTGTTTGCAAATATATTTCCCATTCTATAGGCTGTCTTTTTCTTTTTTTTTAATTTATTTTTTTTACTGAGGATAATTGCTTTACAGAATTTTGTTGTTTTCTGTTAAACTCCAACATGAATGAGCCATAGGTATACATACATCCCCTCCCTTTTGAACCTCCCCCTGCATCTCCCTCCCCATCCCACCCCTCTAGGATGATACAGAGCCCCTATTCGAGTTCCTGGGCCACACAGCAAATTCCCATTGGTTATCTATTTTACATATGGTAATGTAAGTTTCCATGTAACACTTTCCATATATCTCACCCTCTCCTCTCCTCTCCCCATGTCCATAAGTCTATTCTCTATGTCTGTTTCTCCATTCTGCCCTGTAAATAAATTCTTCAGTACCATTTTTCTAGATTCCATGTATGTATGCTAGAATACAATATTTATCTTTCTCTTTCTGACTCACTTCACTCTCTATAATAGGTTCTAGGTTCATCTACCTCATCAGAACTGACTCAGATGTGTTAATTTTTATGGCTGAGTAATATTCAATTGAGTACATGTACCACAACTTTATCCATTTATCTGTAAATGGACATCTAGGTTGCTTCCATGTTCTAGCTATTGTAAATAATGTTGCAATGAACAAAGGGAGACATGGGTCTTTTTCAATTTTGGTTTTCTTAGGATATCTGCCTAAGAGTGAGGTTTTTGGGTCATAAGGTGGTTTTATTCCTAGTTTTTTAAAGAATCTCCATACTGTCTTCCATAGTGACTTTACCAATTTACATTCCCACCCACCAACAGTACAAGTGTGTTCCATTTTCCCCACACCCTCTCTAGCATCTATTGTTTGTAGACTTTTTGCTGATGGCCATCCAGACCAGTGTGAGGTGGTATCATTGTGGTTTTGGTTTGCAATTATCTAATACTGAGCGATGTTTAATATCTTATCAAGTGTTTGTTAGCCATCTGTGTGTCTTCTTTGTAGAAAATTCTGTCTAGGTCTTATTCCCACTTTTTTATTGGGTTGTTTGTTTTTCTGGCATTGAGTTATATGAGTTGCTTGTATATTTTGGAAATGAATCCTTTGTCAGTTGTTTTATTTGCTATTATTTTCTCTCATTCTGAAGGTTGTCTTTTCAGTTTGCTTATAGCTTCCTTTGCTGTGCAAAAGCTTTTAAGTTTAAGCAGGTCCTACTTGTTTACTTTTGTTTTTATTTCCATTACTTCAGAGGTGGGTCATAGATCTTGCTTTGATTTATGTCATCGAGTGTTCTGCCTAAGTTTTCCTCTAAGAATTTTATAGTTTCTGGTCTTACATTTAGGTTTTTAATCCATTTTGAGTTTACTTTTGTGTATGGTATTAGGAAATGTTCTAATTTCATTCTTTACATGTAGCTGTTCAGTTTTACCAGCATCATTTATTGAAGAGGCTGTCTTTGCCCCACTGCATATTCTTGCCTCCTTTGTCAAAAATATATCTTTATATCTTGTTCCATTGGTCTATTTTTCTGTTTTTGTGCCAGTACTATACTGTCTTTGTGACTGTAGCTTTGCAGTACAATCTGAAGTCAGGAAGGTTGACTCCTCCAGCTCCATTCTTCTTTTTCAAGACAACTTTGGCTATTTGGGGTCTTATGTGTTTCCATATGAATTGTAAAATTTTTTGTTCTAGTTCTGTGAAAAATGTCATTGGTAATTTGATAGGGATCTCATTGAATCTGTAGATTACATTTGGTAGTCCAGTCATTTTCACAATATTGATTCTTCCTACCCAGGAACATGGAATATGTCTCCATTTGTTTATGTCACCTTTGATTTCTTAAGTTAGTGTCTTATAATTTTCTGTGTACAATTCTTTTGTCTCCTTAGGTAAGTTTATTCCTAGATATTTATTTATTTATTAATAGTGAATGGGATTGCTTCCTTAATTTCTCTTTCTGATGTTTCATTGTTAGTATATAGAAATGCAAGTGATTTCTGTGTATTGATTTTGTATCTTGCAACTTTGCTAAATTCACTGATTATCTCTAGTAATTTTCTGATGCTGTCTTCAGGGTTTTCTATGTACAGTCTCACGTCATCTGAAAACACAGAAATCATTACTTCTTCTTTTCTAATCTGGATTCTTTTTTATTTCTTTTTCTTCTCTGATTACTGTAGCTAGGATTTCCAGAACTATATTGAATAATATAGTTGTGAAAATGGACATGCTTGTCTTGTTCCTGATCTTAGGGGGAATGCTTTCAGTTTTTCACCATTGAGAATAATGTTTTCTGTAGGCTTATCATATATGGCCTTTATTATGTTGCGGTAGGTTCCTTCTATGCCCATTTTTTAAAGAGTTTTAATCATAAATGGGCACTGAATTTTGTCAAAGGCTTTTTCTGCATCTATTGAGATTTCCATATGCTTTTTATCTTTCAATTTGTTAATATGGTGTATCACATTGATTGATTTGTGTATAGTGAAGAATCCTTGCATTCTTGGGATAAACCCAACTTGATCATGGTGTTAATGTGTTTTTAACGTGTTGCTGAATTCTGTTTTCTAAAATTTTGTTGAAGATTTTTGCATCTATGTTGATCAGTGATAATGGCCTATAGTTTTCTTTTTTGTGTGTTGTCTTTCTCTGGTTTTGGTATCAAGGTGATAGTGGCCTCATAGAATGAGTTTGGAAGTGTTTCTTCCTCTGCAAGTTTTTGAAAGAGTTTTAGAAGGATAGGCATTAGCTCTTCTCTAAATGTTTGATAGAATTCTCCTGTGAAGCCTTCCGGTCCCGGGCTGTTTTGGGGGGAGACAAGCAATTTCACTGCTTGTAATTGGGTTGTTCATAGTTTCTATTTCTTTTTGTTTCAGTCTTGGAAGATTGAACGTTTCTAAGAATCTGTCCATTTCTTCCAGGTTATCCATTTAATTGCCATATAGTTGCTCATAATAGCCTCTTATAATCCTTTGTATTTCTGCATTGTCTGTTGTAACCTCTCCTTTTTCACTTCTAATTTTTTTTTATTCTTCCTTTTTTCTTGATGAGACTGGCTAAAGGTTTGGCAATTTTGTTTGTCTTCTTAAAGAACCAGCTTTTAGTTTTATTAATCTTTGATACTGTTTCATTCATTACTTTTTCATTTATTTCTTCTCCGATCTTTATGATTTCTTTCCTTCTACTAATTTTGGGGGTTTTCTGTTCTTTTTCCAGTTGTTTTAGGCATAAAGTTATGTTGTCTTTTCAATGTTTTTCTTGTTTCTTGAGGTAGAATTGTATTGCTATAAACTTCCCTCTTAGGACTGCTTTTGCTGCATCCCATAGGATTTGAGTTGTGTTTTCATTGTAATTTGTTTCTAGAAATTTTTTTATTTCCTATTTGATTTCTTTAGTAACCTATTGGTTATTTAGAAAAGTGTTTAATCTCCATGTATTTGTGTTTCTTGTAGTTTTTTTTTTTTTTTCTTGTAATAGATATCTACTGTCATAGTGATCTTGTCAGAGAAGATGCTTGATATGATTTCAAATTTCTTAAATTTGTGACCCAAGATGTGGTCTATCCTGGAGAATGTTCCATGTGCACTTGAGAAAAAGGTGTATTCTTCTGCATTTGGGTGGAATGTTCTGAAGACATCAATGAGATCCATCTCATCTAATGTATCATTTAAGACTTGTGTTTCCTTATTAATTTTCTGTTTTGATGATCTTTCTTTTTGTGAGTGGGGTGTTAAAGTCTCCTACTATCATTGTGTTACTGTCAATTTCTCCTTTTATGTCTGTTAGTGTTTCTCTTATGTATTGAGGTGCTCCTATGTTGGGTTCATAGATGTTTACAATTGTTGTGTTCTCCTCTTGTATTGATCCCTTGATCACTAGGTAGTGTCCTTCCTTATCTCTTGTGATGTTCTTTATTTTAAAGTCTATTTTGTCTGATATGAGGATTGCTACTCCAGCTTTCTTTTGCTTCCCATTTGCATGGAATGTTTTTTTTTTTTTTTCCCCAATCTCTCATATGTGTCTTTAGGTCTGAAGTGGGTTTCTTGTAGATAGCATATATATATGGGTCTTGTTTTGTATGCATTCAGTCAGTCTATGTCTTTTGGTTAGACTACTTAATCCATTTAAATTTAAAGTAAGTATTGATATGTATGTTCGTGTTGCCATTTTCTTAATTGTTTGGGTTTAATTTTGTAGATCTTTTTTCTTCTTTTGTATACCTTGACTGTTTAACAAGAAATTCTGTTAAGTCTGCTTAAGTCTGTTTAACATTTGTTGTAAAGCTAGTTTGGTGGTACTGAATTATCTTAACTTTTGATTGTCTGAAAAGCCTTTTATTTCTCCATCAATTTTGAATGAGAACCTTGCTGGGTACAGTAATCTTGGTTGTAGAGTTTTCCCTTTCAGTACTTTAAATATATCCTGCCATTCCCTTCTAGTCTATAGAGTCTCTGCCGAAAAGTTAGCTGTTAAGCATATGGGGTTTTCCTTGTATGTGACTTGTTGCTTCTCCCTTGCTGCTTTTAATATTTTCTTTGTGTTTAGTCTTTGTTAGTTTGATTAGTATGGTCTTGGTGTGTTTCTCCTTGGGTTTATCCTGTATGGGACTCTTTGTGAAGCTTGGATTGATTGGATATTTCCTTTTCCATGTTTGGGAAATTTTCAACTATAATATCTTCAAAAATTTTCTCATACCCTTTCTTTTCTTCTCTTCTTCTGGGACCCCTATAATTTGAATGTTGGTGCATTTGACATTGCCCCAGTGGTCTCTGAGACTGTCCTCAGTTCTTTTCATTCTTTTTACTTTATTCTGCTCTTCAGGAATCATTTCCACTATTTTATATTCCACCCCACTGATCCGTTCTTCTGCTTCAGATATTTGGCTGATTCCTTTTAGAGTATTTTTAATTTCAGTAATTATGTTGTTTGTCACTGTATGTTTATTCTTTAATTCTTCTAGGTCTCTGTTAATTGATTCTTGCATTTTTTTTTCCATTTTGTTTTTAAGGCTTTTGATCATCTTTACTATCATATTCTGAATTCTTTTTCAGATAGTTTGCCTATTTCCTCTTCATTTGTTTTGACTTTTGTGTTTCTAGTTTGTTCCTTCATTTGTGTAGTATTAAATCTCTGACTTTTTTTTTTTTTTAACTTATTGTGTTTGAGGTCTCCTTTTCCCAAGCTTCAAGGTTGAATTCTTTTTTCCTTTTGGTTTCTTCCCTCTTAAGGTTGGTCCAGTGGTTTGTGTAATAGTGTGAGATTTGTGTTGAGTTTTTGTTAGTTTGTTTGTCCTCTGACGGGCAAGGCTGAGTGAAGTAGTAATCCTATCTGCTGATGATTGGGTTTGTATTTTTGTTTTGTTTGTTGTTTAGATGAGGCGTCCTGCACAAGGTACTACTGGTGGTTGTGTGAGGCCAGGTCTTGAATTCCAGTGATTTCCGTTGTGTGCATTCTCACTATTTGAAACCCCCTAGGGTTAGTTCTCTGGTAGTCTAAGGTCTTGGAGTCAGTGCTCCCATTCCAAAGGCTCAGGGCTTGATCTCTGGTTAGGAATTAAGATTCCACAAGTGGTTTTTTATGGTATTAGTGAGTGAAGTCACTCAGTCGTGTCCAACTCTTTGCAACCCCATGGACTGTAGCCTACCAGGCTCCTCCATCCATGGGATTCTCCAGGCAGGAATACTGGAGTGGGTTGCCATTTCCTTCTTCAGGAGATCTTCCCAACCCAGGGATCGAACCTGGGTCTCCCACATTGAAGCCAGGTGCTTTACCATCTGAGCCACCAGAGAAGCTCTTTTATGGCATTAGGTGAGATTAAAACAAATATCCGAAAACAAGAAACCAAAGATGAACCCCAGACAAAGAGGAGTTACAAAGTCAGGCCAACAGTAATTAAAATAATGAAATATACACATATACATATACACCCATAAGCAAAGTCAAGACAGTCCAACATAATTAAAGTACATTAGTTTGATCCAGCAAACAAAGGAAATCAAAAATTATATTTACCAGTTAAGAACAAAACTAACTAAAGCACAAACTGGAAAGAAAAACTAAAGCAAAGTGCCAAGTGGAGAGTAAAGCAGTGAAAATGAAACTAACAAATATGTTGAGAGGAAAGGAAGGAAAGAAAAGAAAGAAAGAATAGATATGTAAAGTTAAATAGATATAGATGAAGATTTATATACATTAAAGATTAACTGCAAGGGGAAAAGAATAGCAGGAAAGGTAAACAAAGGAATAAATATAGAAAAATATAATAGGTTTAAAAAATTAAATTATAAAAAAGAGGGAAAAAAATGGAAGCAGAAAAAAAAAAAAAAAAAAAGGAAAACTCCACAGAACTGCAAAGTTCCAAGGTAGAGGCAGAGGTTTATAACAGCTATAAAAAGTGTGACTAAATATACACATATACATAAACACCCATAAGCAAAATCAAAACAGTCCAACAAAAGTAAAGTACAATAGCTTGACCAGCAAACAAAGATAACCAAAAATAATGTCTACCAGAACAAAATTAACTCATTCACAAACTGGAAAACAAAACTAAAGCAAGGGGGATTGGGGAATAAAGCAATGAAAGTAAAATTAACAAATATGTTGAGAAAAAAGGATAGAAAGAAAAGAAAGACAGAATAGATATGCAAAGTTAAAAAGAGGCAGATAAAGAAGATAATTTTTTAATTTATTTATTTATTTTAATTGGAGGCTAACTACTTTACAATATTGTGGTGGTTTTTTACATACATTCACATGAATCTGCCATGGGTGTACATGTGTTCCCCATCCTGAACCTCCCTCCCACCTCACTCCTCATCCCATCCATCAGGGTCATCCCAGTGCACCAGCCCTGGGCATCCTGTCTCATGCATGGAACCTGGACTGGCAATCTATTTCACATTTGATAATATACATGTTTCAGTGCTATTCTTTCAAATCATCCCACCCTCGCCTTCTCCCACAGAGTCCAAAAGTCTGTTCTTTACATCTGTGTCTCTTTTGCTGTTTTGCATATAGGATCATCATTACCATCTTTCTAAATTCCATATATATGTGTTAATATACTGTATTGGTGTTTTTCTTTCTGACTTACTTTGCTCTGTATAATAGGCTCCAGTTTCATCCACCTCATTAGAACTGATTCAAATGCATTCTTTTTAATAGCTGAGTAATATTCAATTGTGTATATGTACCACAGCTTTCTTATTTATATATATTAAAAATTAACTGCAAGGGGAAAAAGAACAGTAGGAAAAGCAAACAAAGGAATAAATGTAGAAAAATAGTAATAGGTTTAAAAAATTAAAAAAAAAAAGAAAAATAAATAAATAAAGGAAAACTCCTCAAAACTGCAAAAGCCCAACGTAGAGGCAGAGGTTTATAACAATAAAAAATGTGACTGAGGAAAAAAAAAAGAGAGAGAGAGAGAGAGAAAGCTCAAAACCTTAATTAGATCGCATAGTGCCAATAAAGTCAAGAACTACAACGGCGGGGGGCGGGGGGGGGGGGGGGAGCGGAGAAAAAAATCCAAAAGAATCTACAGAACAAGTCAAAGCATAAGAATAAGAAATGCTTTTCTTGGGTCACTGTTGTCAGAGTCCTTTCCCTTCAGTTCACCTCATCTCCTTAGGATGCCCTCTAACACTGTGCTGAGCTCTGGAACTGCTGTGGGGGTGGATCAGATTCTAATCTGGTCCTACTCCAATGTGTTCTAAGCCTCCAATGTCCACAGCTATCAGAATTAGTGCATTTTCTTTTGTGGCAGATCTCAACGACCTTTTACATAAAAGGTCATTCCACAGACACAGAGTCTGCCTACTAGATCATGCAGATTTAATCTGCAGCTGTACAGCTGGTGGGAGGATTTGGGGTCTTTTTCCTTAGTCACACTGCCCCTGGGTTTCAATTGTGGTTTTATTTCCACCTCTGCCTGTGGGTCTTCCACTGGGGTTTGCTCCTGAGGCTGTCCTCAAGGACTTGCGTTTTCCCTTGTGAGGGCCAGGTGTGGTGGTGGCGCGGCTGCTTGGGTCACAGGGGTTCTGGCAGCACGAGGTACTCAGGGGAATTAGTGGCTAGGGCAGCAGGAAATATAGTGTTCTAGAAGAGTATGGCAAGCAGTAGTGGCCAATACACTCCAGCATTCTTGCCTGGAGAACCCCCCCCGCCCCCACCCCAACAGAGAACCCTGACAGGCCATAGTCTACAGGGTCGCAAAGAGTAGGATATTACTGAAGCGACCCCGTGTGTATAGATGCAAGACATTTTTGCCTGCTGCAGCTCTGCCCCAGTAAAAGTTGAGCAAAGGTTTCATAGCTGCTTGACTTGTGGGGACCCTGGCAGTGACAAGTGTGCAGGGACATGAACTCTTTCTGACTGCAGATGTTATGGCCTCATCAGAGTCTTTTTTGAGCCTCTTGTAGTTGCCAATCAGAGGGCCTCTATGGCCAGCCTTTCTTTGTAGCTCCACCCTTTCAGGCGCTTGGAGGGCTTCCTTGCCGGGGGCTCTTCTCTGTTGTTTGGCACATCAGACACTTAAAGGAGCACCCTGGGTGGAGTCCTACTCAGTAGTTCTGTGTGTCAGGTGTTTGATTGTCCGGCCTGTCTACCATTCAGCTGCCAATGCTGGTGTGTAGGGGGAGAGAGGCTATGGTGAAGGCTCCACCCATATGTGTGACTCAGCAGTATAGCCTTGCTTTCCTGGCTGCCCGGCTTTCCTCCAAAGGCATTTCCCACCACAATATCCTCCCTCACATCCCCTCAACCTGTCTCTGCAGTCAACAGCAGCCCTCATCTGGGGATTACTCCACAGTTCCTAAACTCCAGCTCCCAGTCACTATACTGTCTGGGGTATGTATGGCTGCTGCAAGGACTATCTGATTCTCATTCCATTTAGGAATGCCACAAATCAGCTGTTTTGCTCTCAGCCTTAAATGTTTCTCCTCTGATTTAATTGCCCCAATGTGGGGATTGGACCCCTTCTTCAGTTCCCCCACCTGCCAAGGACAGGTCCAGTCCTACTAACACTCCTGTTTCACCCTCTAGTTCCTTTGTCCTACTGAGTTTTGCGTGGTTCTATATGTTCTTTTCCGCTGGTCAGGTCCTCCTGTCCGCTCTCAGCTGGTGTTCTGCATGCACTTCTGTGTCTGACGGTGTGTTCCTGATGTATCCGTGAGAGAGATGTACTCCACGTCCACCTACTCCTCCACCATCTTGTTCTCTTTTTATTCTTTTTGGTTTCTTTTGCTGTCCAAAGCTTGTAAGTTTAGTTAGCTCCCATTTGTTTATTCATTTTTATTTCTACTGCTTTGGAAGGAGAGATTGATCTAAGAAAATGTTGGCAGAATTTATGTCAGAAAATATTTTTTCTGTGTTCTCTTCTAGGAATTTTGTGGTGTCATTTCTTATGTGTAAGTCTTTAAGTCATTTTGAGTTTGTTGAGAGGATTTGTTCTAATGTCATTAGACTGATTTGTATGCAGTTGTCCAACTTTCCCAATACCACTTACTGAAGAAACTGTCTTTTTCTCAGTGTATAATCTTGCTTCTTTTGTCAAAAATTAATTGACCATAACTGTGTGAGTGTCTGGTTTCTCTATTTTCTTCCATTGCTGAATGTCTCTTTTTGTGCCAATACCATTACTGTAGCTTTGTAATGTTATCTGAAGTCTGCAATGATTATGCCTCCTCTTTTGTTCTTTTTCTTCACAGTTGCCTTGGGAATTCTTGTCTTTTATGTTAACTTTTGAATTTTAGGATTATTTTTTGTAGCTCTGTGTAGGTCATGGATAATTTGATAGGGTTGGCATTAAATCTGCAGATTGCTTTAAGTAGCATGGCCATTTTAACAATATAAATTCTTCCAACCCAGGAACATGGGATATCTTTCCAAGTTTTAAAATCCTCTTTAATTTCCTTTATTAAGGTTTTATTCTTCTCAACTGGAGGAGGAAATAGAAACCCACTCTAGTATTCTTTCCTGGAGAATCCCATGGACAGAGGAACCTGCTGGGTTATAGTCCATGGGGTTGCACAGAGTTGGACACGACTAAAGCAATTTAGCACACACACTTTTCACCATGTAAGACTTTCACCCCTTTGGTGAGGTATTTCAAGTATTTTATTTCTTGGATTGTGTCTTAAAAAGCATTTTAAAAGCTACATTCCTTTTCTGATAATTTCTTGTTGGTAGAAAGAAATACAACCAACTTCTGTATCCCACTATGTTTCTGAGTTTGTTTATCAGTTCTAGTAGATTTTGTGTGGATTCTTTAGGGTTTTCTATATAGAGTATAGTATAGTATAGTATAATATAGTATATATGCATATCATTACCTCTTCATATCTTACCTTATCATATCTTACCTCTTCCCATCCAATTTGGATAATTTTTACTTCTTTTTCTTGTCTGATTGCTATGGCTAGTACTTCTACTATTATGTTGAAGAGAAGTGATGAGAGTGGGCATCTCTTTCTTGTTTCAGATTTTGGCTAAATTGGCTTTCAACTTTTCACCATTGAATATTATATTGGCTGTAGGTTTGTCACTAACAACTTTCTCTATTTTGAGATATGTTCCATGAACACACACTGTGGTAAGATTTTTTACCATGAACAGATGTTAAACTTTGAGAAAAGCTTTTTCTGTTTCTATTGAGAGAATCGTGTAGCTTTTGTCTTCTGTTTATGTGGTGTAGCACATTGATTTATTTGCATATGTTGAACTCACCTTTTGAACTTTGAATGAATCCCACTTAGTCATTGTATATGAACTTTTTTATGTGCTGTTGGATTCAATATGCTAATATTTTGTTGAGAATATTTGCATCTATATTTCTAAAAGATATTGATGTGTAATTCTCTTTTTGGTGACGTCTTTGTCTGGTTTTGTCATCAGGGTAATGGTGGCTTCAACCACAGACGTTCCAAATTGGGAAAGGGGTACATCAGGACTGTATGTTGTTACCCTGCATATTTAATTTATATGCACAGTACATCATGTGAAATGCTGGGCTGGATGAAACACAAGCAGGAATCAAGATTGCCAGGAGAAATATCAACAACCACAGATATGCAGATGACACCATATCGTGACACCATTTCACTTATGGCAGAAAGCAAAGAAGAACTTTAGAGCCTCTTGATGAAAGTGAAAGAAAAGAGTGAAAAAGCTGGCTTAAAATTCAACATTCAAAACACTAAGATCATGGAATCTGGTCCCATCACTTCACGGCAAATAGATGGGAAAACAATAGAGACAGTGACAGGATTTATTTTTGGAAGAGCCTAAACTCACTGCAGATGGTGACTGCAGCCATGAAATTAAAAGATGTTTGCTTCTTGTAAGAAAAGCTATGACCAACCTAGACAGCATATTAAAAAGCAGAGACATTAGCTTGCCAACAAAGGTCCATCTAGTCAAAGCTGTGGTTTTTCCAGTAGTCATGTATGGATGTGAGAGTTGGAGTATAAAGAAAGCTGAGCACCAAAAAATAGATACTTTTGAACTGTGGTGTTGGAGAAGATTCTTGAGAGTCTCTAGGACTGCAAGGAAATCAAACAAATTAATCCTAAAAGAAATCAACCCTGAATATTCATGGGAAGGACTGATGCTGAAGCTGAAGCTCCAATATTTTGGCCACCTAATGTGAAGAACTACTCATTGGAAATGACCATGTAGCTTGGAAAGATTGAAGGCAGGAAGAGAAGGGGACAACAGAGGATAAGATGGTTAGATGGCATCACTGACTCGATGGATGTGAGTTTGAGCAAGCTCTGGGAGTTGGTGATGGACAAGGAGGCCTGGCGTGCTGGAGTCCATGAGGTCGCAAAGAGTCAGACGTGACTAAACGACTGAGCTGAACTGAATGGTGGCCTTATGCAATGTCCATGGGAGTTTGTCCTCCTCTTCAATCTTTTAAGAGTTTGAGAAGTTTGGGATGGACCTGTAAGCATTGCTATATTTAAAATTGATGACCAACAAGGACCTACTTTATAGCACATGGAAATCTGCTCAGTGTTATGTGGCAGCCTTGAGGGAAGGGGAGTTTAGAGGAGAATGGATATATAAGTATGTATGGCTGAATCTTTTTTGCTGTTCATCTGAAACTATTACAACATTGTTAATTGACTATACCCTGATACAGAGATAAAAGTTAAAAGAATAAATGATAATTTTAAAAAGGAGTTTGAGAAGGATCTGCATAAGTCCTTTGTATGTTTGGTAGACTTTGCATGTGAAGCCATCTGATTCTGGACTTTTGCTTGTAGAAAGTTGTTTTTTTTTTTTTTTTTTTTTTTAATTACAAGTTCTTTCTCTGGTCAAACTGTTTCTTTTTGACTCACTTTGGTGGGCTGCATATTTCTAGAAACTTGTCAGTGTGTCTTATACTGATAACTTTTTTGGCATATAATTGCTCATTTATTGTTGTTGTGGTTGTTATTTAGTTGTGTCTGATTCTTTGTGACCCCATCAGCTGTAGCCTGCCTGGCTCCTCTGTCCATGGAATTTCCCAGGCAAGAATACTGGAGTGAATTCCCATTTCCTCCTCCAGGAGATCTTTCCAACCCAGGTCTCCTGCATTGGCTGTGAGATTCTTTACCACTGAGCGACTTGGGAAGTATTCCTCCCCCTTCCCCCCCTCCCTTTTTTTTTTTGTTTTTGTTTTTATTTTTTGTTTTTTATTTTTTTTAGTTTTTATTGTTATGTGGTATTAGTAGTTATATCTCCTTTTTCATTTCTTATTTTGTTTGTGTTCTCTCTTTTCTTTGTGGTTAACCTGGCCAGATGTTTGTCAAGCTTGTCTATCCTTTCAAGAAAGAAGCTTGTTTTTACAGCTCTTGTTTCTTAAATTTGTATTTTATTTATTTCCTTTCTGATGTTTATTATTTTATTTTTTATGCTGACTTTAGGTTTTGTTTGTTCTTTTTTTATTTTTTTATTCCCTAAATGAATAGGTTAGATTGTTTATTTCAGATTTTTCTTATTTTTGAGGAAAGCTATATACATACTAGGAACTTTCCTCTAATAACTGCTTTTGCTACATTCCATAGATTTTGTATGATTCTGTTTTCATTGTCATTTGTCTCAACTTAATTTTTTTATTTCCTCTTTGATTTCATTGTTGACTTATTGGTTTTTTCGTAACATGTTGTTTAGTCTCCATGTAATCACTTTTTTCTCATTTCTTTTCATGTGGCTAATTTCGAGTTTCATATTGTTCTGATCAGAAAAGATGCTTGAAACAATTTCTATATTCTTAGTTTTTTGTTTCCGCTTCCTATGTGCCCTAGTATGCAGTCAATCCTAGAGGATCTTCCACGTGCACTTGAAAAGAATATATATTCCACTTTTTTTAATCTAATGTCCTGAAAATATCAAGTCTAACTGTTCTATTGCATAATTTAGTACTTCTGTTGCCTTACCGATTCCTTATCTGCAAGATACATCCTTTGATGTGAGTGGGGTGTTAAAGCGTCCTACTATTACTGTGTTCCTGAAAATGTATCCCTTTATATCTGTTAGTATTTGCTTTCTGTGTTTAGGTGCTCCTTCATTAGGGCATATATTTTGATGAGTGTGAAATCCTTTTCTTGTGCTGATCCTTTTAACCATTATCTACTGTCCTTCTTTACCTTTCTTTATGGCCTTTGCTTTAAAATCTTCTCTGTCCAATAGAGTCTTACAACCCTCACTGTGTCACTTTCATTTTCATGTAATCTCTTTTTCCATCCCCTAAATATGTGTGTCCTTTGCCCTAAAGTGGGTCTCTTGTAAGTAGCATATCATAGGTCCTTGTTTTCTCATCCACTCTTCCACCCTTTGTCTTTTGATTGGAGCGTTTAATCCACTGGCAGGCAAGGCAGTTATTGATGGATATGTATTTACTGAGATTTTAGACCTTGTTTTCTTATTGGTCTTATATTTCTTCTTTGTCCCTTTCATGATTTAAGATTTTCTTCCATAACACTTTCTTTTTGTTTCTTTGTAAATCTATTCTGTATTTTTTATTTGTTCTTACTTTGTTTTCCAAGTATGCTATTACCCATTCCTTTTTTACCTACTTGTTTTAGACAAGTAGCTATATATGCTCAAGCACGTTCAGGGTGGGTGCGGCTGATGGTCTACATTTTCTTACTCTCCTTTCCCACATTTTATTATTTTGATGTCTCCTTTTACTTCAGGTTCATCCTTTGCTGTTCATAGTGATTGTTATCACTTCTTTTTTTTTTTTTTTTTAATCTGTGTACTGGCTTATTTGAGTGATTTATTTGTCAGCTGTGTTTTTCCCTTTCCTATAGATTCTTATTAATTTTCTATCTAGAGAATACCCTTCAATATTTACTTTAGGATAGATCTAGTTTTTTTGCATTTTTTTAGCTTTTGCTTGTCTGAAAATTTTTTCTCTCTCTTTATAATCTAAAAGTCTTGCTGAGCAGAGTATCCTAGGTTGCAAATTTTTTCCCTTTCAGGACTCTGAATATATCTTCCCAGTCCATTCTGGGCTGCAATGTTTTTGTAGAGAAATCAGTTTATACCCTTATATAGGTTCCCTTGTAACAAACACTTGCTTTTCTCTTGCCTTTAGAATCTTCTCTTGAACTTTTGCCATTTTTTACAATATGATTTTTGTGCAGTCTATTTGGGTTTACCTTGCTTAGACCCACTGTATTTGTTATTCCTGGATATCTGTTTCCTGCCTTAGATTTGGTAGGTTTTCATAATATCTTCAAATACATATTCAATCTCCTTTTCTCTTTGTTTCCTTTTTTTTTAAGTTTGATTTTTTCTTTCATTTATTTTTATTAGTTGGAGTCTAACTACTTCACAATATTGTAGTGGTTTTTGCCATACATTGACATGAATCATCCATGGATTTACATGTGTTCCCCATTCTGAACACCCCATCCCATCGCTCTGGGCCATCCCAGTGCACCAGCCTGGAGCACTTGTCTCAAGCATCCAACCTAGAGTGGTGATCTGTTTCACATTTGATAATATACAAGTTTCAATGCTGTTCTCTCAGATCATCCTACCCTTGCCTTCTCCAATAGAGTCCAAAAGTCTGTTCTGTACATCTGTGTCTCTTTTTCTGTCTCGCATATAGCATTATCATTACCATCTTTCTAAATTCCATGTTTTGCATTAGTATACTGTGTTGGTCTTTATCTTTCTGGCTTACTTCCCTCTGTATAATGGGCTCCAGTTTCATCCATCTCATTAGAACTGATTCAAATGTATTCTTTTTAATGACTGAGTAATATTCCATAGTGTATATGTGCCACAGCTTTCTTATCCATTCATCTGCTGATGGGCATCTAGGTTGTTTCCATACCCTGGCTACTATAAACAGTGCTGCAATGAACATTGGGGTACACATGTCTCTTTCAGATCTGGTTTCCTCGGTGTGTATGCCCAGAAGTGGGATTGCTGGGTCATATGGCAGTTCTATTTCCAGTTTTTTAAGGAATCTCCACACTGTTCTCCATAGTGGCTGTACTAGTTTGCATTCCCACCAACAGTGCAAGAGGGTTCCCTTTTCTCCACACCCTCTCCAGCATTTATTGCTTGTAGACTTTTGGATAGCAGCCATTCTGACTGGCGTGTAATGGTACCTCATTGTGGTTTTGATTTGCATTTCTCTGATAATGAGAGATGTTGAGCATCTTTTCATGTGTTTGTTAGCCATCCGTATGTCTTCTTTGGAGAAATGTCTGTTTAGTTGTTTGGCCCATTTTTTGATTGGGTCATTTATTTTTCTGGAGTTGAGCTACAGGAGTAGCTTGTATAT
This sequence comes from Cervus elaphus, assembly GCF_910594005.1. Classification (NCBI taxonomy): domain Eukaryota; kingdom Metazoa; phylum Chordata; class Mammalia; order Artiodactyla; family Cervidae; genus Cervus; species Cervus elaphus. Next base: position 68,280,154 of record NC_057819.1, read on the forward strand.
TTTTGAGATTAATCCTTTGTTTCTTCGTTTGCTATTATTTTCTCCCAATCTGAGGGCTGTCTTTTCACCTTGCTTATAGTTTCCTTAGTTGCGCAAAAGCTTTTAAGTCTCATTAGGTCCCATTTGTTTATTTTTGCTTTTATTTCCAATATTCTGGGAGGTGGGTCATAGAGGATCCTGCTGTGATTTATGTCGGAGAGTGTTTTGCCTATGTTCTCCTCTAGGAGTTTTATAGTTTCTGGTCTTACATTTAGATCTTTAATCCATTTTGAGTTTATTTTTGTGTATGGTGTTAGAAAGTGTTCTAGTTTCATTCTTTTACAAGTGGTTGACCAGTTTTCCCAGTGCCACCTGTTAAAGAGATAGCCTTTTTTCCATTGTATATTCTTGCCTCCTTTGTCGAAGATAAGGTGTCCATAGGTACGTGGATTTACCTCTGGGCTTTCTATTCTGTTCCATTGATCTATATTTCTGTTTTGTGCCAGTACCACACTGTCTTGATGACTATGGCTTTGTAGTAAAGCCTGAAGTCAGGCAGGTTGATTCCTCCAGTTCCAGTCTTCTTTCACAAGATTGCTTTGGCTATTCAAGGTTTTTTGTATTTCCATACAAATTGTGAAATTATTTGTTCTAGTTCTCTGAAGAATACCATTGGTAGCTTGATAGAGATTGCTTTGAATCTATAGATTGCTTTGGGTAGTATAGTCATTTTCACGGTACTGATTCTTCCAATCCATGAACATGGTATATTTCTCCATCTGTTTGTGTCCTCTTTGATTTCTTTCTTCAGTGTTTTATAGTTTTCTATGTATAGGTCTTTTGTTTCTTTAGGTAGATATACTCCTAAGTATTTTATTCTTTTTGTTGCAATGGTGAATGGTATTGTTTCCTTAATTTGTCTTTCTGTTTTCTCATTGTTAGTGTATAGGAATGCAAGGGATTTCTGTGTGTTAATTTTATATCCTGCAACTTTACTATATTCATGTCATCTGCAAACAGTGAGAGTTTTACTTCTTCTTTTCCTATCTGGATTCCTTTTATTTCTTTTTCTGCTCTGATTGCTCTGGCCAAAATATATTATATTAATACAATTATAACATAGAGGGTTATTTTTAGTTTGATCGCCTGCTGCCTCTTTGCTCAGCATGTACTGATTGCTTGCTATCCCCTTGGTAGGGGATGTGCAGATGCAGTGGCTGGTCCTTGGTCTTAAGGCTCTTGCCAGTGGGTGACTCAACTGCAACTCCAGGGCACATGATGGGAGTAGAGACAGCTCACAAGCACTCCTGGAGTTTGGACAGGTGTTGACTAGGGCCCATGACCAGTCCCAGAGTCCAAAAATGAGTTGGTGGGGAATTGTGACCACTCCTAGCATCTGGGAAGGAGTCAGCAACAAGTGACTGTACCATTTCTGGGGCACAGGAGGCAGTATGCAAGCCCTATGACCACTCCTGGGGTCCAGGAGGGTATTGGTGAATGGCCAACATTTTAATTGGAAATGTCCTCAGGAATATGTTGCCACCAGTTCATCCTTAAGCATTTCAACACTGATGCTTATCATCTTGTGCTCAGCTTTGTTCTCTATCAATGATACAGCCACAGAGCTCTTCCAATTGAAAAAAAAAAAAAAACAACTTTAAGATGGTCTTTGGGTCAGCCATCTCTTATTCATCTTCTTGGTCCAGTTTACCAAGCCTTCCATTCTTCTCTTGAATAATTTCAGATTCATTACTTCATCTCCATTTCCACTGATGATATCCTTGTGGTGACCCTCACCTTCAAAACACCTACAAACTATTGTTCAAGAGTTCATAGATTCTAGCCCATCCCACTTACTTAAATGTTAATTATGTATAAAGCGCCATTCCTCACTTCAGTTTCTGTTCTTACCCTTACTTTTCTTTTTCTCCCTCTGATGCCTTAGCCTGCTTTTTTGAACTAATTTCCTCCACATCCTTAACATCTTCCTCCACTCAGCCACATTGACATAATCTTAGCTCAGGACTTGTGCAGTTACTTTTCCCTTCCACCCAAAATGCATTGTCCCCTAATCTTCTCATAGTTCACTCTTACAACCTTCAGATTTGTCCTCCATCGCTCTTCTGACAAGCATTTACTGCCTGACTATTATGTTTTTACCATTTCCATATCTACTCACTAGAATGTAAATGTTATAAAAAAATAATTTTTCTTCCTTTTGTAATCTTCCTTTACAGAATTATCTCCAAAAACTACAATAGATTAGGAACTCAATGAATCTTTGATGAATAAATTATTTATCTTTTTGGTTATTTTGTTCCTTGTATATAGTAATACAATTTAATATTCTCATGTTCTCTACTTTGCTGGGATCATGTCTTCTTTCCTCATTGTAGCATAAATGTGAGTACCTGCTGAAATTCTTTTATCAAGTTCAGATATATCAATGTATGGGAAGAGGGAACAATTCCTGAACTTCCTTTCTGCTGTTTTCCTCTCTTGCACCAGTTGCTGGGGTAGTTCTCCCTCCACTACCTCTGGCTGTCACAAAGCCATAACCTTTACCCATTCTTGGGATTTCAAGCCTATTTTCTTAGAGAATGTGGTTTAGCCTCTCAGATTTCATTTGAATGAACAAAATGAACTTTAATAGAGCCCTCTCCACTGATAAGGTGTTGAGGCTTGCTGTCATCCTCATATATATATATATATAATTTTTATTGTGTGATTCCATTTATATGAAATGTCTACAATAGGCAACTCCATAGGGACAGAAAGTTGACTAGTGGAAGCCTAGGGCTGGGGAGTGCCTCCCTGTATATTGTTAATATCTGGCATTTCCTCTTCCTGCTACAATAAGTGATTAAACCCTGGTAATCCATACTAATAATTAACATTAATTATTTATTAATTTCCCAACATACATTCAGTCCTCACAACAACTCAGTGAAGCAGGTACTGTTATTAAAAGTCCATTAGCAGATAAACAAAATTCAGTTCAGTTCAGTTCAGTTGCTCAGTCGTGTCCGACTCTTTGCAACCCCATGAACCGCAGCACGCCAGGCCTCCCTGTCCATCACTAACTCCCAGAGTCCACCCAAACCCATATTCATCGAGTCAATGATGCCATCCAACCATCTCATCCTCTGTCATCCCCTTCTCTTCCTGCCCTCAATCTTTCCCAGTATCAGGGTCTTTTCAAGTGAGTCAGCTCTTCACATCAGGTGGCCAAAGTATTGGAGTTTGAGCTTCAACATCAGTCCTGCCAGTGAACACCCAGGACTGATATCCTTTAGGATGGACTGGTTGGATCTTCTTGCAGTCCAAGGCACTCTCAAGAGTCTTTCCCAACACCACAGTTCAAAAGCATCACTGAACTCCAGTGCTCAGCTTTCTTTATAGTCCAACTCTCATATCCATACATGACCCCTGGAAAAACCATAGCCTTGACTAGACGGACTTTTGTTGACAAAGTAATGTCTCTGCTTTTTAATATGATGTCTCTGCTTTTTAATATGCTGTCTAGGTTGGCCATAACTTTCCTTCCAAGGAAGGAGTTTCCTTCCAAATGAAAACTGTCTTTTAATTTCATGGCTGCAGTCATCATCTGCAGTGATTTTGGAGTCCAGAAAAACAAACTCTCTCACTGTTTCCACTATTTCCCCATCTATTTGCTATGAAGTGATGGGACGGGATGCCATGATCTTAGTGTTCTGAATGTTGAGCTTTAAGCCAACTTTTTCACTCTCCTCTTTCACTTTAATCAAGAGGTTCTTTAGTTCCTCTTCACTTTCTGCCATAAGGGTGGTGTCATCTGCATATCTGAGGTTATTGATATTTCTCCCGGCAATCTTGATTCCAACTTATGCTTCCTCCAGCCTAACGTTTCACATGATGTACTCTGCATATAAGTTAAATAAGCAGGATGACAATATAGAAATTTAACTAATTTGTCACATGAAATAAATATCTGAAAGAGTCAGGCCTGACCACAAAGCCCACCACCCTATCCCAGTTCCACCACCATACTAAATCTCTTTTGGATCAAGTTTATCAAGTAAATGTTAAATCCTCTTTTGATCAAGTAGGAGAGTACATTAATGAACAAGTAAATGAAAAATGCATCTATTTTCCATGTTATAAATTGTGTTTTATGATGTACTTGCAAGTTACATGTATGAGAGTATCCTGAGGATAGCACCCATTAGGCACAAACAGACTGAGTGACCTTTACCAAAGATTTAGCAGAAGATGTTTCTGAACAGCATATGAGGCATAAATCCATAATCTAATCCATAATCTTTAAGGAAACTTCAAGATCAAGTGATGATTCCAAGACATTCCAGTAAAGTGGAAATTTTTGAATCACAAATGACTAACTGTAGTCTATAAAAGTAAAAATGAACTGGGATGGCTCAGAGGGATGGGATGGGGTGAGAGGTGGGAGGGGGTTCAGGATGGGGAACACATGTACACCCATGGCAGATTCATGTCAATGTATGGCAAAACCAATAAAATATTGTAAAGTAATTAACCTCCAATTAAAATAAATAAATTTCTGTTAAAAAAGTAAAATTGGTCTTTATTTTATGATCTTCCGAAAAAAGAATCATTTTAGAATGAACTCAAGAGACAACAATCAAAAACATCAACATTTTATACTCTCTTGACTATAATTTAATTTTTCCTTTAAGTTTGTACTTTGAAACAGTGATTTTTCTCAAGAGTCAGAGAAAATTAAAATGGTAAATAACCAGCATTTTTTGTTCCTGGAACAAACTACCCGATGCTAGAAATTCTGGCTTCAGCATGTGCTAAGAAAACAGATATTAGCCAGCTGAAACAATATCTCCAAGTGCATCTAAATAAAATTTAATCTTCATTTAAAAATCAGAAATCAAGATGGAGTTCATGATTCTCAATAAGAGTCAACAAATTTTAAGTCAAGAAATTGTAACTAGTGAATCTATAAACCTGCTCTTTGCCAGAGGTATCCATAGAACACTGAGAATGAAAAAGTAAATAAGATTCTAGATGCAATCACCAATACTCTGCTTTCCTGTACATTGAACTAAAAATAGTAAATATGCTCACTATTTATCTGGTTAGTTCTTTGTGAATTTCCACATGCCAAATCTTAATTTGGAAGAATGATCATAGGCCCCACCACTGGGAGGTGCTGGTGTGAGGAGGGGAGTTGATGGAAGAGGTGTGTGCATAATAAGGAGAGTTGTGTGGGGGAAGGGCAAGCCTATCCATTCCCCTAAATCTCTAATGAGGAAAATGAATAAAACTGTCAAGTACACTGTAAAAGCAGTGCTAAGGGGAAGGTTCATAGCATTACAGGCTTACCTCAAGAAACAAGAAAAAGATCAAATACATAACCTAACTCTACACCTAAAGCAACTAGAGATGGAAGAAATGAAGAACCTGAGGGTTAGTAGAAGGAAAGAAATCTTAAAAATTAGGGCAGAAATAAATGCAAAAGAAACTAAAGAGACAATAGCAAAAATCAGCAAAGCTAAAAGCTGGTTTCTTGAAAAGATAAATGAAATTGACAAAACGGTAGCCAGACTCATCAAGAAACAAAGGGAGAAGAACCAAATCAACAAAATTAGAAATGGAAATGGAGAGATCACAACAGACAACACTGAAATACAAAGGATCATAAGAGACTACTACCAGCAGCTATAAGCCAATAAAATGGACAATTTGGAAGAAATGGAAAATTCTTAGGAAAGTATAACTTTCAACTGAACCAGGAAGAAATAGACAATCTTAACAGACCCATCACAAGCAGGGAAATCGAAACTGTAATCAGAAATCTTCCAGCAACCAAAAGCCCAGGACCAGATGGCTTTGCATGTGAATTCTACCAAAAATTTAGAGAAGAGCTAACACCCATCTTACTCAAACTCTTCCAGAAAATTGAAGAAGAAGGTAAACTTCCAAACTCATTCTATGAGGCCACCATCACCCTAATACCAAAACCAGAAAAAGATGCCACAAAAAACAAAACAGGACAAAACAAAAAACTACAGGCCGATATCACTGATGAACATAGATTCAAAAATCCTTAACAAAATTCTAGCAAACTGAATGCAACAACATATTTTAAAAAATCATACATGATGACCAAGTGGGCTTTATCCCAGGAATGCAAGGATTCTTTAATATCTGCAAATCAATCAATGTTATACACCACATTAAAAAAAAATTGAAAGACACAAATCGTAAAATAATCTCAATAGATGCAGAAAAAGCCTTTGACAAAATTCAACATCCATTTATGATAAAAAAAAAACTCTCCAGAAAGCAGAAATAGAAGGAATATACCTCAACATAATTAAAGCTATATATGACAAACCCACAGTAAACATTATCTTCAATGGTGAAATATTGAAAGCATTTCCTCTCAAGTCAGGAACAAGACAAGGGTGCCCACACTCACCACTACTATTCAACATACTTTTGGAAGTTTTGGCCACAGCAATCAGAGAAGAAAAAGAAATAAAAGGAATCCGGTAGGAAAAGAAGAAGTGAAACTCTCACGGTTTGCAGATGACATGATCCTCTACATAGAAAACCCTAAAGACTCTACCAGAAAATTACTAGAGCTAATCAATGAATATAGTAAAGTTGCAGGATATAAAATTAACACACAGAAATCCCTTGCATTCCTATACACCAACAATGAGAAAACAGAAAGACAAATTGAGGAAACAATACCATTCACCATTGCAACAAAAAGAATAAAATACTTAGGAGTATATCTACCTAAAGGAACAAAAGACCCATACATAGAAAACTATAAAACACTGATGAAAGAAATCAAAGAGGACACAAACAGATGGAGAAATATACCGTGTTCATGGATTGGAAGAATCAACATTGTCAAAATGGCTATACTACCCAAAGCAATCTATAGATCAATGCAATCCCTATCAAGCTACCAACGGTGTTTTTCACAGAACTAGAACAAATAATTTCACAATTTGTATGGAAATACAAAAAACCTCGAATAGCCAAAGTAATCTTGAGAAAGAAGACTGGAACTGGAGGAATCAACCTGCCTGACTTCAGGCTCTACTACAAAGCCACAGTCATCAAGACAGTGTGGTACTGGCACAAAACAGAAATATAGATCAATGGAACAGAATAGAAAGCCCAGAGATAAATCCACGTACCTATGGACACCTTATCTTCGACAAAGGAGGCAAGAATATACAATGGAAAAAAGGCTATCTCTTTAACAGGTGGCACTGGGAAAACTGGTCAACCACTTGTAAAAGAATGAAACTAGAACACTTTCTAACACCATACACAAAAATAAACTCAAAATGGATTAAAGATCTAAATGTAAGACTGGAAACTATAAAACTCCTGAAGGAGAATATAGGCAAAACACTCTCTGACATAAATCACAGCAGGATCCTCTATGACCCACCTCCCAGAATATTGGAAATAAAAGCAAAAATAAACAAATGGGACCTAATGAAACTTTAAAGCTCTTGCACAACAAAGGAAACTATAAGCAAGGTGAAAAGACAGCCTTCAGATTGGCAGAAAATAATAGCAAACTAAACAACAGACAAAGAATTAATCTCAAAAATATACAAGCTACTCCTGTAGCTCAACTCCAGAAAAACAAATGACCCAATCAAAAAATGGGCCAAACAACTAAACAGACATTTCTCCAAAGAAGACATACGGATGGCTAACAAACACATGAAAAGATGCTCAACATCTCTCATTATCAGAGAAATGCAAATCAAAACCACAATGAGGTACCATTACACGCCAGTCAGAATGGCTGCTATCCAAAAGTCTACAAGCAATAAATGCTGGAGAGGGTGTGGAGAAAAGGGAACCCTCTTGCACTGTTGGTGGGAATGCAAACTAGTACAGCCACTATGGAGAACAGTGTGGAGATTCCTTAAAAAACTGGAAATAGAACTGCCATATGACCCAGCAAACCCACTTCTGGGCATACACACCGAGAAAACCAGATCTGAAAGAGACACGTGCACCCCAATGTTCATCACAGCACTGTTTATAATAGCCAGGGCATGGAAGCAACCTAGATGCCCATCAGCAGACGAATGGATAAGGAAGCTGTGGTACGTATACACCATGGAATATTACTCAGCCATTAAAAAGAATTCATTTGAATCAGTTCTAATGAGATGGATGAAACTGGAGACCATTATACAGAGGGAAGTAAGCCAGAAAGATAAAGACCAATACAGTATACTAATGCATATATATGGAATTTAGAAAGATGATAATGATAATCCTATATGTAAAACAGAAAAAGAAACACGGATATACAGAACAGACTTTTGGACTGTGTGGGAGAAGGCGAGGGTGGGATGTTTAGAGAGAACAGCCTCAAAACATGTATATTATCAAGGGTGAAACAGATCACCAGCCCAGGTTGGATGTATGAGACAAGTGCTCGGACCTGGTGCACTGGGAAGACCCAGAGGGATGGGATGGAGACGGAGGTGGGAGGGGGGTCGGGATGGGGAATACATGTAAATCCATGGCTGATTCATGTCAATGTATGGCAAAACCCACTACAATATTGTAAAGTAATTAGCCTCCAACTAATAAAAATAAATGGAAAAATAAATAAATAAAACTATTAGAAAAGTAAGGGGGAAAAAAATGTCAAGTAGACAGAACAACCTGCTGAGGAACCTGGAAAACTAGATATAAGCATTCATTCTTAGAGTCACAGAAAAAAGCATTAGGTTTAATACCACAGAAATTAGTGTCAGGAAAAATGGAATTTGAATTATAATTGAGACATAATGCCTGGATACTTCAGTTTTTCACTAGAGCTCACTGCCATAAGATAAGCCAGGATGTACAAGAGCATGTTTCCCAAAGTGTGGCACACAAATCTCCAGCATTAGAGTTATTAGTTGATAGAAGAATACTGGTCTCTCATCAGAGTCAATGAATAAACATACTGCATTTAGTAATAATACACCAGTGATTCTTATTTATACTATAATTTGAATATTAGAAGTGTGGATTCAATAATGTTTTAGGTAACTAATATTTTTAAGAGAAATATAAAGTGCAGTTTGTGATTAGTATTGAGTATAATACAAGAATGAAGAAAAAGTCAGCTTAGCTTTTAGAAAACAGAAAACAAGTCAAGGGAAAGTAAATGTAGCATTTAATGTTTAGATGTAATATTTACAGAGCTTAAACCAAGTTTTTATTTTCTAATTTCCCTTTCTTTGTTCTTAGAACAAAAAGGAGAGGCATTACACTAATAGAGATCCACTAGTTGGTGGATATATATATATATCTTTAAACAATAAAAACACCATTTGTTTTTATCACTTTATTGCACCATGCTTCTTCTACACCCAAACTGACTTTCTTTATCTATCCTGTCTTTTCATGGTGGGACATGTAGAAAGTTGACATTAACCCACAGCTAATCTTAGGCAAAACCATGAAATAATGAAAGTTATTCTAAATAAGTAATTGAGAAGTTGTGCTAGTCACCCACAGTTGACATTATATATATATATATATATTTGCCACAAACTGGGTGGCTTAAGACAAGAAAGATTTATTCTCTCACTATTTTGGAAGTTAGGAGGTAAAAGTCAAAGTATTGACAGGGCAGTGCCCTCTCCAGAGACTCTGGAGAAGAATCCGTTACATGCCTTTCTCCCAGCTTTTGGTAGTTAACAGCAGTCCTATTTCTTGGCTTAGAGATGCATCACTCCAATCTCTGCCTCTGTCTTCTCAAGACGTTCTCCCCTGGATATCTCTATCTTCACAAGGCATTCCCCTCACTGAGTCTGTGTCCAAATTTCTCTTTTTATAAGAGCCTACTCCAATTCAGTATGACTTCTTAACTTTATTACATCTGAAAAGATCCTATTTCCAAATCAAGTCACATTCACAGGTTCTAGGGATTGTGACATAGACACCTCCTTTCAAGGATACCATTTAACACACTGCAGAGGAGACAGAACTTAAAAGCAGAGTAGATGTTACTCTGTCTGAAATTATTTGGGTGTATTCTTGTCTGGAATGGAATGAAGTTACTCTTCAGGGCCATTCCTAACCATTTCTAGCCTATAATTTTATAATCATGTCAGTTTGTGTTTCTAAAACCATGGCTGGAAATGAGGAGACCCAAGATGGCAAGGAGTAGGTAGATGAATATAGTACATCTCTCTCCATGAATACATCAGGAATACATTGCCAGACACAGAAGATCTTATAGAACACCAGCTGAGAGCTTGTGAGATTATGTGACCACTGGAAAAGAAATTTTCGGTCAGTCAGTTCAATCACTCAGTCATGTTCAGCTCTCTGTGACCCCTTGGATTGCAGCATGCCAGGCTTCACTAACCATCACCAACTTCCAGAGCTTGCTCAAACTCATGTCCATCGAGTTAGTGATGCCATCCTACCATCTCATCCTCTGTTGTCCCCTTCTCCTCCTGCCTAGATAGTGGGAACTCTGGCAGCACCAACTGTGCAGGGACATAAACAGCCTCAGCTGCAGGAGCTATGGTCCTGTTAGAGTCTTTATAGTCTCTGGCAGTTGGTGATCAGAGGGTCTATAAAGAATGTACAGAACCATGCAAAACTCCGTATGGCAAAGGAAGGAGGACAAAAAAGAGGAAACTGAGTAGGACTGGATTTGGTCCTGGGGGGTGGGGAAACTAAAGCAGGGGTCAATTCTCCACATTGGGGCAACTATTTGGGACAGAGGTGAATATTTGAGGCTGTTGGAGAGTGAAGCCGATGATCTGTGACAGTCTGAATGGAATGAGAATCACACAGACAATTCTCGTCACAGCCATGTGTACCCCCAGAGAGGGACACAAGTCCCCTAGAGAGTGCAGCAGCTGCGGACTTGAGCAATGAGGTTGGAGAGCCACCAAGGGCAAGCTCTGCTGTTTAATGTCCCAGAGGGCCATGAGGGAGGAGATCTCAGTGGGAAATGCATGTGAAAGCAAACCAGGCAAACATAGATGTAGGGCGACACTGCTGAGTCACACACAGGGAGTGGAGTCATCACTATAGCCTCTCTCTCCCCACATGTCAGCCAGGCAACTGAAAGACCCCAGAGAAGGTGGCCGTTTAAAGCACCTGACACGCTGGGCCATAGAGAAGGATCCCAGCCAGAGTGGCCCTTTCAGTGCCCGGTGCACCAAATAACAGAAGGACCCCAACCCAGGGGCCCTGTAACTGCCAAAATGGGCCAAGCAACAGGTAAGGACCAGCCAAAGAGGCCCTCTGATCACCAACTGCTAGAGACTAGAGAAAGACTCTAACAGGACCATAAGTGCTGTGGCTGAGGCAGCTGATGTCCCTGCACACTTAGTTATGCCAGAGTTTCCACTATCTAAGCAGCAGCACCACCTTCATGCTCAACCCTCACTGGAGCAAAGCTTCCAGAAGCTAGAAGAAAACCCTAACAGTGCCATTCTGCCGGTGATGAGAGCTGCTGGTATCCCTGAGTATCTGATATTGCCAGGGTCCCCATGATCTTAGCTCCTGTGCCACCTCCATGCTCTAGCCCCTATAGCCAGAGGCTAGAAAAAACCCTCAGAGCACCATACTTCCTGCTTTCCTAGCCACCAGCTCCCCTGAGTACCTGGTGCTGCCAGGGCCTTTGTGATCCAAGCAGCTTCACCACTTCCACACCTGGGCCTCCCTGGGGCAGGCCCAAGTCCTCCAGGGCAGCCTCAGGAGCAAACACCAGTGGATGACCCACACTCTGAGGTAGAGATAAAACCACAGTTAAAACCCAGGGACAGAGTGGCTAAGGAAGAGAACCCAAAACCTTCCCACCAGTGGTACAAGCTGCAGATTAAATACACAAAATCAACTAGGCAAACTTTGTGTCTATGGAATATATAAAAGGACAGTGAGAGTTCCCACAAAAGAAAACACACTTGTACTGCAGATGTGGACACTGAGGCAAGAACATACAGGAGTAGGACCAGATTAGAGTCTGAGCTGCTCCCAGAGCAGCAAGTCCAAAGACCAGTCCAATATTCAGAAGGCATCCTAGAGAGGTGAGGTGGACTGTGACTCACAGTGAGGGAAAGGACACTGACAGCTGAGATCCAAGCATGACATTTATTATTCTTATATTTTAACTTCTTTGACAGTTGCTTCTGGATTTTTTTTTCTCCTCTATTGTTATAGTTTTTTATTTTATTAGTACTGTTAAATCTATTTATGCTTTTGATAATATTTTTAGTCACAATTTTTTCATTTAAATATTTCTGAATCTGTTGTTTTCACAGTTTTGAAGGGTTTTTTTTCCTTTTTTAATTTGTAAATTGTGTTTATTATTATTATTTTTCTACATATATTCTTTAGCTTGCTTTTCTTATTCTTTTCCTGTTGCAGTTATTCTTTAATGTATATAAATCTTCTTCATCTACCTCTATTTAACTATTCTTTTCTATTCTTTCTTTTCTTCTTCTTTATCTCTCTTTTACTCACCATGTTTTGCTTTTTTTGCTTTATTTCCCAGTTGGCACATTGCTTTGATTTTATTTTCCAGTTTATGCTTTAGTTAGTTTTGTTTTTAAGTGGTTGATATCATTTTTGCTTTCCTTTGCTCGCTGGGTCAATCTCTTCTATTTTCTTTCATTTTTCTGATTTTTTGGTTTTGTTTGTGTGTGTATGCATATGCATATACTCCGTTTTGTTTTGTTTTGTTTTGTTTTGTTTTTTGTCTGTTTTTTCATTAGTTTGTTTCTTAATATTTGTTGATTTTGAATTTGTCATTTGTCTGGGGCTTGCCTTTTGTTTCATATTTTAGTGTGTTTGTTTTAATACCCTTTAATGCCATAACAAACCACCTGCGGAATCTGTTTCCTGGCCAGAGATTGGGCCCTAAGCCTTTGTAGTGGAAGCACTGACAACAAGACTCTTGACTTCCAGGAAATCCCTAACCCCAGGGAGAATTAACTAGTGAGAACTCCCACTAGTTAGAGAATAATTTAAAGCAGAATAAAGGGAAAAGAATGAAAAGAATTGAGGATAACCTCGGAGACCTCTGGGACAATATTATATGCACCACAATTGAGTTATAGGGGTTCCAAAGGAAGAAAAGAAAATGAAAGACACTGAGAAAAAATTGGAAGAGATGATAGTTGAAAACTTCCCCAGTGCGGGAAAGGAAATAATCAAGTCCAAAAAGTGCCGAGTGCCATACAGGATGAACCCAAGGAGAAACACCTTGAGACATTCTAACTGAGATTACTAATCAAATTAACAGATTAAACACAAAGAAAGAATATTAAAAGCAGCAAGTAACATACAGGGGAAAACTCATGTGATTAACACCTGATCTTTCAGTGGAAATTCTGCAGGTCAGATGGGAATGGCAGGAAATATTTAAAGTACTGAAAGGAAAAATCTACAGCCAAGATCACTCTACCTGGCGAGGATCACATTTAAAATTGATGGAGAACTCAAAAGCTTTATAGACAAGCAAGTTAAGAGATTTAGCACAGCAAACCAGCTTTCAGTCAATCAGTTCAATCACCCAGTCGTGTCCGACTCTTTGAGTGCAGACATGGACTGCAGCATGCCATTGCCCCATGGACTGCAGCAAGGACTGCAGCACACCATGCTTTCCTGTCCATCACCAATTCCCCGAGGTCACTCAAATTCATGCCCATCGAGTCAGTGATACCATACAACAATCTCATCCTCTGTTGTCCCCTTAAACCAGTTTTACAACAAATCTTAAAGGAACTTATATAGGCAGTAAACACGAGAAGAAAATATCTGCAAAAAAAACCCAAAATAATTAAGAAAATGCCAATACAAACATGTATATCAATAATTACTTTAAATGTAAATATATAAATTGCTCCAACCAAAAGAAACAGACTGTCTGAATTGATACAAAAACAAGACCCATATATATGTTGTCTACAAGAAACCAACTTCAGACCTAGAGACACAGACAGGCTGAAAGTAAAGGGATGGAAAAATACTTTCCATGCAAATGGAAATCAAAAGAAAGCTAGAGTGGCAGTCTTCATTTCAGACAAAATAGACTTTAAAATAAAGAATATCACAAGAGATAAAGAAGGATACCTCATAATGATCAAGGGGTCAATCCAAGAAGAAGACATAACAACTGTAAATATTTATGCACCCAACATAGGAGCACCTCAATACATAAAGCAAATACTAACAGACGTAAAAGGGGAAATTGACATCAACATAATAATAGTAAGGAACTTTAACACCACACTTACACCAATAGGCAGATCATCAAAACAGAAAAATTAATAAACACAAATGAAACATTAAACCTAATGGAACTAATTGATGTCTTTAGGACTTTCCACCTAAAAGCAAAAGAATACACTTTCTTCTCAAGTGCACATGGTACACTCTCTAGGACCACATCTTGGGTCAGAAATCAAACCTCAGTAAATTAAAAAACAGTTGAAAGTGTATCAAGCATCTTTTCTGACCACAATTCTATGAGACTATATATCAATTATAGGGGGAAAAAAAAAACTGTTAAAAACACAAACAAATGGGGATTAAACAATATGTTTCTAAATAATGAACAGGTTACTGAAGAAATAAAAAATCTATAAAAATCACAGAGAACACAACAACTCAAAATCTATGGGATGCAGCTAAACTCATTTTAAGAGGGAAGTTTATAGCAAGTATACATTCACACCAATGGATGATTCATATCGATGTATGGCAAAAACCACAACAATATTGTAAAGTAATTAGCCTCCTGGAAGATGATATTGTGAAAGTGCTGCACTCAATATGCCAGCAAATTTGGAAAACTCAGCAGTGACCACAGGATTGGAAAAGGTCAGTTTTCAGTCCAATCCCAAAGAAAGGCAATGCCAAAGAATGCTCTAACTACCACACAATTGCACTCATCTCACATGCTAGTAAAGTAATGCTCAAAATTCTCCAAGCCAGACTTCAGCAATGTTTGAACTGTGAACTCCCAGATGTTCAGGCTGGTTTTAGAAAAGGCAGAGGAACAAGAGATCAAATTGCCAACATCTGCTGGATCATCAAAAAAAGTGAGAGAGTTCCAGAAAAACAACTATTTCTGCTCTATTGATCATGCCAAAGCCTTTGACTGTGTGGATCACAACAAACTGGGGAAAATTCTCAAAGAGATGGGAATACCAGACCACCTGACCTGCCTCTTGAGAAACCTGTATGCAGGTCAAGAAGCAACAGTTAGAACTGGACATGGACCAACAGACTGGTTTCAAATAGGAAAAGGAGTACGTCAAGGCTGTATATTGTCACCCTGATTATTTAACTTATATGCAGAGTACATCATGAGAAATGCTAGGCTGGAGGAAGCACAAGCTGGAATCAAGATTGTTGGGAGAAATATCAATAACCTCAGACATTCAAATGACACCACCCTTATGGCAGAAAGTGAAGAGGAACTAAAGAACCTCTTGATGAAAGTGAAAGAGGAGAGTGAAAAAGTTGGCTTAAAGCTCAACATTCAGAAAACTAAGATCATGGCATCCGGTCCCATCACTTCATGGCAAATAGATGGGGAAACAGTGGAAAGAGTGACTGACTTTATTTTGGCGGGGCTCCAAAGTCACTGCAGATGGTGACTGCAGCCATGAAATTAAAAGATGCTTACTCCTTGGAAGGAAAGTGATGGCCAACCTAGATAGCATATTAAAAAGCAGAGACATTACTGTGTCAACAAAGGTCCATCTAGTCAAGGCTATGGTTTCTCCAGTGGTCATGTACAGATGTGAGAGTTTGACTATAAAGAAAGCTGAACGCTGAAGAATTGATGCTTTTGAACTGTGGTGTTGGAAAAGACTCTTGAGAGTGCCTTGGACTGCAAGGAGAGCCAACCAGTCCATCCTAAAGGATATCAGTCCTGGGTGTTCACTGGCAGGACTGATGTTGAAGCTGAAACTCCAATACTTTGGCCACCTCATGCGAACAGTGGACTCATTTGAAAAGACACTGATGCTGGGAAAGATTGAGGGCAGGAGGAGAAGGGGACGACAGAGGGTGAGATAGTTGGATGGCATCACCGACTCAATGGACATGGGTTTGGGTGGACTCTGGGAGTTGGTGATGGACAGGGAGGCCTGGCGTGCTGCGGTTCACGGGGTCACAAAAAGTTGGACACAACTGAGCGACTGAACTGAACTGAATTAGCCTCCAATAAAATAAATAAATTAGTTTAAAAATCCCAGGTGGGATGCATGAGACAAGTGCTCCGGCCTGGTGCACTGGGAAGACCCAGAGGAATCGGGTGGAGAGGGAGGTGGGAGGGGGGATCGGGATTGGGAATACATGTAAATCCATGGCTGATTCATATCAATGTATGACAAAACCCACTGGATAAAAAAATAATAAAAAAAAATAAAATTAAAAAAAAAAGAAAAAAAAAAAATCATCCCTCCTCAATAAACAAGAAAAACGTTTACTAGACAACCTAACTTTGCATTTAAAACAACTGGAGAAAGAACAAAAAAGCTCCAAAGTTATTAGAAAAGAAGAATTCATAAAGATCAGAGCTGTATTTATGCTTTTAGTTTTATTTCCTTTATGTAATGAGAAAGAAATGAAGAAAACAGTAGCAAAGATTAGTAAAACTAAAAGCTGGTCCTTTGAGAGGAAAAACAAAATTGAGAAACCATTAGTCAGACTCATCAGAAAAGAAAGGGAGAAGCAGCAAATCAACAAAATTAAAAATGAAGGAGATGCTACAAAAATTTCCCTGATAGCTCAGCTGGTAAAGAATCCGCCTGCAATGCAGAAGACCCCAGTTTGATACCTGGGTCAGGAAGATCCCCTGGAGAAGGAACAAGCTACCCACCCCAGTATTCTTGGGCTTCCCTTGTGGCTCAGCTGGTAAAGAATCCACCTACAATGGAGGAGAACTGGGTTCCATCCCTGGGTTGGGAAGATCCATTGGAGAAGGGAACAGCTATCCACTACAGTATTCTGGCCTGGACAATTCCATGGATTGTGTAGTCCATAGGGTCACAAAGAGTCAGACATGACTAAATGATTTTCACAACAGACAATGCAGAAATACAAAGGATCATAAGAGACTATTATGAGCTACTATATGAGAATAAAATGGACAACCTGGAAGAAATGGACAGATTCTTAGAGAATTTCAATCTCCCAAGACTGAACCAGGAAGATATAGAAATTATGAACAAGCCAATTGCAAGCATTGATATCAAAACTGCAATAAAAAATCTCCCCAAGAGCAAAAGTCCAGGGCCAGATGGCTCACAGGTGAATTCTATTAAACGTTTAAAGAAGAGGTAATCCCTATCCTTCTAAAACTCTTCCCAAAAAATTGCAGAGGAAGGAAAAGTTCCAAATGAGGCCCCAACACCCTGATACCAAAATCAGACAATGATAACACCCAAAAAAGAAAGTTACAGGGCAATATCACTGATGAACATAGATGCAAAAATCCTCAACAAAATTTTAGCAAGCAGAATGCAACAGCACATTAAAAAATCATATACCATGATCAAGCTGTGTTTATCCCAGGTATGTAAAGATTCTTCAATATATGTAAATCAATCAGTGTGATACATCATGTTAACAAAATGAAAGATTAAAAGCCATATGATAATCTTAATAGATGCAGAAAAACCTTTTGGCAAAATTCAACACCCATTTATGGTAAAAACTCTTCAAAAAATGAGCATAGAAGGAACTTAACTCATCATAATAAAGGTCATATATGATAAACCCACAGCAATCATTATTCTCAATGGTAAAAAACAGAAAGCATCCCCCCTAAGATCAGGAACAAGACAAGGATGTCCACTCTCACTAATTTTATTCAACATAGCTTTGGAAGTCCTAGCAATGGCAATAGAAGAAAAAGAAATAAAAGGAAATCAGATTGGAAAAAAAGAAGTAAAACGCTCACTGGTTGCAGAAGACATGATACTATACATAGAAAACCCTGAAGACACTATCAGAAAAGTACTACAGCTAATCAGTGAATTTAGCAAAGTCACGGGATACATAATCAATACACAGAAATCAGATGCTTTCCTGTACACTAACAATCAAATATCAGAACGAGATGTTAAGAAATCAATCCCATTTACCATTGCAACAAAAGAATAAAATACCTAGGAATAAACCTACCTAAGGAGACAAAAGAACTCTATAAAGAATAATATGACACTGATGAAAAAAAAAAGCAAAGATGACATAAACAGATGGAGAGATATTTCATGTTCCTGAGTTGAAAGAATCAATATTGCAAAAATGACTATACTACCAAATGTAATCTACAGATTCAGTGCAATCCTTTTCAAATTACCAATGATGTTTTTCACAGAACTAGAACCAAAAAATCTCATGATTCATATTGAAACACAAAAGACCCTGAATAGCCAAAGCAATCTTGAGAAAGAAGAATGGAACTAGAGGAATCAACCTTCCTGACTTCATACTATACTCTAAACCTATAGTCATCAAGAAAATATGATACAGGCACAAAAACAGAAATATAGGCCAATGGAGCAAGAGAAAGAGCCCTGAGATAAACTGACACATCTATGGGTTCCTTATTTTTGACAAAGGAGGCAAGACTATACAATGGGGCAAATCGTTTCTTCAATAAGTGGTGCTGGGTAAACTGGACAGCTACATGTAAAAGAATGAAATTAGAACACTTCCTTACACCATACATAAAGATAAATTCAAAATGGATAAAAGCCTTAAATGTAAGACCAGAAACTACAAAACTCTTAGAGGAACACAAGCAGAACATTCTATGACATAAATCACAGCAAGATCCTCTATGACCCATCTCTGAGAGTAATGGGAACTAAAACAAAGATAAAAACAAGTGGACCAAATTAAACTTAAAGGAAAGGAAACTATAAACAAGATGAAAAAACAACCCTCAGAATGGGAGACTACAATAACAAGTGAAAGAACTGACAAAGGATTAATTTCCGAAATATATAAGCAACTCATACAAATCAGTACCAGAAAAACAAACAACCCAACAAAAAGTCGGAAAAATAGCTAAATATATTTCTTCAAAGAAGACATAAACAAAGCTCATAAACACATGAAAATGTGCTCAACAGTGCTCATTATTAGAGAAATGCAAATCAAAACTACAGTGAGACATCAACTCACACTGGTCAAAATGGCCATCATCAAAAAAGCTACAAGTAATAAATGCTGGAGAGGGTTTGGAGAAAAGGCAA
The DNA here is from genome assembly GCF_910594005.1 of Cervus elaphus. NCBI lineage: Eukaryota > Metazoa > Chordata > Mammalia > Artiodactyla > Cervidae > Cervus > Cervus elaphus. The sequence goes on from NC_057819.1 coordinate 68,299,395, forward strand.
CCCTCTTGCACTGTTGGTTGGAATGTAAATTGACATAGCCACTATGTAAAGAAGTGTGGAGATTCCTTAAAAACTAGGAATAAAACTACCATATGACACAGCAATCCCACTACTAGGCATATACCCTGAGGAAACTAAAATTGAAAAAGGCACATGTATCACAATGTTCATTGCAGTGTTATTTACAATATTTAGGACATGGAAGCAACCTAGATATCCAATGACAGATGAATGAATAAAGAAGCTGGTACATATATACAATGGAATATTACTCAACCATAAAAAGGAACACATTTGAATCAATCCTAACGAGGTGGATGAACCTAGAGCCTATTATACAGAGTGAGGTAAGTCAGAAAGAAAAAAACAAATATTATATACTAATGCTTTTCTATGTAATGTAGAAATGATCAACCTATTTGCAGAGCAGCAATGGAGACACAGACATAGAGAACAGACTTATGGACTCGACTGGGGTGGGGGTGGAAAGAGGGGTTGTGATGTATGCAAAGAATAACATGAAAACATAAACTACTATATGTAAATTGACTTCCCTGGTGGGTTAGATGGTAAAGCGTCTGCCTACAATGCAGGAGACCCGAGTTCAATCCCTGGGTCGGGAAGATCCCTTGGAGAAGGAAATGGCAACCCACTCCAGTACTCCTGCCTAGAAAATCCCATGGACGGAGAAGCCTGGTAGGTTACAGTCCATGGGGTCACAAAGAGTCGGACACGACTGAGCGACTTCACTTTCACTTTTTACTTTCATTTTTCAAATTAGATAGCCAGTGGGAATTTGCTGTAAAATTCAGGGGATTCAAACTGGGGCTTGGTAACAACCTAGAGGGTGCGATGGGGAGACAGGTGGAAGGCATGCTCAAGCGGGAGGAGACATAAGTAAACCTATGGTTGATTCATGCTGATGTTTACTAGAAACCAAAACAATGCAGTAAAGCAATTACCCTTCATTTGAAAATAAATAAATTTTTAGAATCATGGCTGAAAAGAAGGGAAAAAATGCTAAGCAAATCTATCATGGCTAAGATAAAAAGAAGATACTCTATTTCAAAAATTTAAATTCACAAAATATTTTATTTGAAAGACAACAATATATCTTTGTACTTAATTTTGCACAATGATTTAGTGTTTTATTAAAGGATATGAATATCAAAGATGGATCAGTTTATATCTTGAATTTGTATTTATTTAACAGTCTTCTCAAATCATTGTGTTATACAGGTCAGATTTAGGTAGAAAATTTAAAAGACATAACGTGCTAAAACAAGGTCATAAGGTGGATATTTTGTCCTTTCTGTGTCTGTGCCAAATCTTTCTCTCACTCCCCATCTCAAAGCTTGAAAAATCCCTATGCTTTATGAAGGACTTCATTCTAGTAGAAATGTAAAGAAAAGGAGGGAATTGTAGAGAAATTTTTCAATTCTCACTATTATTGTCTTTGAATCTTTAAGTGATGTTGGTGTTCTAGAGTTCATATTTTAAGCCCATGTAATCCGTACATTCAAAGCTATGGTTTTACCAATAATCATGTATGGAGAGTTGGACCATAAAGAAGGCTGAGCACTGAAGAACTGATGCTTTTGAACTGTGGTGTTGGAGAAGACTCTTAAGAGTCCCTTCGACTGTAAGGAGATACAACTGGCCCATCCTAAAGGAAATCACTCCTGAATATTCATTGGAAGGACTGATGCTGAAGCTGAAACTCCAATACTTTGGCCACCTGATGTGAAGAACTGACTCAGTGGAAAAGACCCTGATGCTGGGAAAGATGGAAGGCAGGAGAAGAAGGGGATGACAGAGGATGACACGGTTGGGTGGCATCACCGACTCAATGTACATGAGTTTGAGCAAGCTCTGGGAGATGATGAAGGTCAGGGAGTCTGGCCTGCTGCAGTCCATGGGGTCCCAAATAGTTGGACACAACTGAGTGACTGAACAACAACAACAAACCTGAGAGGTAAGCTCTAGTTCCTAAATGCTCTCGTTGATTGAAAACTGACTGAAAGAGCCATCAGTGAAGAGATTCAAATGAGGAACACAATTGAAGAAGAGAAGAGGAATCCAAAATGCAAGAAACTGAGATTAACTGCTAATTCAAGGCATTTCCAGGTTAATCTCTGGAACTTGCTCTCTACCTTTTGGAGCATTTGAAAATATGTCTGCTGGTGAGGTTCTCAAAGGATCACCTCAAAAAATTATTGAATTTTAAGGTTAAAATTAGGAGAAACTAAAAGGAGAAAAAACACAGGCATGTATATGCCCACACAATGTTATAACCTATATGACAGATACTGACAAGGTTTTGAAGGTCAACTCCACGAAGTAATTTAACCATATGGACCAGAAATCAAGTCATCTCATGAAAATCTATAATTTATCCAACAAAAGAAAATGTACTGTATGGCCAATTTAACAGGATTTCAAATAGAATAAAATGTATAATGTAGGTTTCTCTTATTTCCTAGTTGTTCAAATCAGTGGTCTTTAAAGCAGGGTATGCAAAAGTATCTATTAGGGTGAAAAAAAGAATATCTATCTATGTTTATTTTAATCTTAAAAGAAGAAAAAATAAAGCTTTATTTATATTTAAAATATAGAGTAGTATCTCTATGATAAATTAAAAAGTATATACTGAGATACATATTAATAATACTTTTATTTAAATAAATGCATGATCAGAATAATTTGGAAGTTGATTTAATAAAAGAATTTAATTGCTTTTTTATAAAATTATTTATTTTTAATTGGAGCATAATTGCTTTACAATACTGTATTGGTTTCTGACATACATCAGCATGAATCAGCCATAGGTGTACATAGGTGTCCCCTGCTTCTTGAACTACCCCCCAACCTCCTACCCATTCCACCCCTCTAGGTTGTCACAGAGTACCAGATTTTAGTTTCCTGCTACCTATAGCAAATTCACACTGGTTATTTTAATATGGTAATATTAAACTGACTGAAATGTTTCAATGCTACTCTTAATTTGTCCCGCCCCTTCTCCCACTGTGTCTGTTCTCCCACAAGTCTGTTCTTTATGTCTGTGACACCACTGCTGCCCTGTAAATAGGTAAAAATATTTGGAAGAATAATTTTATAACTGATTAGAATAATTTGGAAGCTTTTATCTAATAAATAATTTAATTACTTTTTCTTTCTTGTGAAAGTATAGAACTTTAAGTTTACAGTTTCCAGATAGCTGGATTTTATATGGATGTAAATTTTATAGTACATATCATATTCATTTAAATATGGGTATACATTATATAAAAGATCTTGGGATACTTCTTTTGAGTCATTACAGACTAATTCTGTTTCACATGGTCATAAGCATTTAATTCAATGGTATGATATTTTGTAAGAAACTTCCACTAAATCACATCTCTAGTGCAATATCTTCCAACAATTTTATACTCTAATTGTCTAGTAGTTTAGAAAGTATATAGAAAGGAAAAGGTCAAACTTAGTGATTTCTTCAGTCTTCATAAAAAGTCTATATTTACTAATATCACATACAGAACACCCTTAAATTGAGATATTGCAGTTCAAAACACAAGTTGTTAGATTCCATGTGTGACCTGAATTCTTTCTCTCCTTGATGCTTCTAACTCACTAGAGAAGAATGTGAATAACTTAGAGACTAGTTTCAAGAACTGATCAAGACTTTCGTGGGCAGGAACTGTCTTTCACTAGTTTTACAGCTCACTCACTTAGCTATCCTCAGTTGCATTATTAAGACAAATTGATGTGTCAAGATCACAACACTAGGAGTGCCACAAATATTTTATTTTGGACAATAGGTCAATGTAGAGAAGTTGGGGGAAAAAAAATCTGTGCTTTCTGCTTGCCACCATAACATTCCATTTGGGATTAGTATTCCATCAGTTACAACAGAAAAAGGTCCTATCAGCAAACACAGGGAGGATGTATTAGAACATTTTCAGCTGATTACTGAAATAATGCTAGTCTCTCACATATATGTAAAACTTCCAAATAGCCTGAAGTTAATCACATGACTGTGGCAATGCTCATTGAGTGTGTCAAATATGTGATTATCGTATATTACGCCTCAATTCACACATACACCTATACACACACACACGCACAGGTCTCATAGTATTGTCCTAATATAACTTAACGGAGTACTACCTAGAGTTGTTTATCCGATAGGCATAGCTGACTGACCAACACAACATAATGCTAAGATTTCCTCTGCTGTTGCTGCTAAGTCACTTCAGTCATGTCCGACTCTATGCGACCCCATAGACGGCAACCCACCAGGCTCCCCCGTCCCTGGGATTCTCCAGGCAAGAACACTGGAGTGGGTTGCTATTTCCTTCTTCAATGCATGAAAGTGAAAAGTGAAAGTGAAGTCGGTTTGTTGTGTCCAACTCTTAGCGACCCCATGGACTGCAGCCCACCAGGCTCCTCCATCCATGGGATTTTCCAGGCAAGAGTACTGGAGTGGGGTGCCATTGCCTTCTCTGAAGATTTCCTCTAGTCATACCTATCCAGTGGGTAACCTGTTTTCTTATCCTTTGACATTGTTTTATTTTCTTCCCTTCTAATTTTTTACTGTCCGCAGTAGCTTCCCCAAGGCCATATAATGCTGAAAACCAATTAATCCATATATTCACAGTATTTTTGTGACTTGAATTGCTTTTACATGCTAAAGCTCACAGAATAGAAGTTATCATTGATCCAAAATAATCAAATATTTGTTCAATCCTTTAGTCAATTTGAAATAGTTTGCCAAGTCAACTAAAGAAGCACTTTTCTTTGAAGAAAGTCAGCAAACGATTTCACTTTTACTTAGATTATCTAATATTGGCATTTTAAAAGAATAAGGCTTAGAGGGAGCTTTCCATTAAAAGAGAAAGAGATGAAGTAAAATCTCTTTCAGATCTTTCTCAGCAGTAAAAGCTAATTCTTTTGTTGACCTCTGCTATGATGTATAATTAAAAATGGAAAGACATTGTTGATAGCATGTATTATATCAATAGCATTGTAGGGTACCATTTATTTTACTTTAAGGAGAATTTATTTCATCTTGGGCCAACTTGGAAAGCCTTTCAGAGGCCATCAGCTTTCTCCATATTAGATAAAAGCAAGGACACTGCATACACACATTGATCTGGAATTAGTCAAAGACTGGAAGACTGGATTGGGTAAGAGAGAATTTCCTTCCTTGTTACAAAGTAACTTTCATAACATATTAATACAAGGCCCTTTATAAATTGAGCATGTCAGTGGAAATTTTTCACACTTTTTTGAGGTATAAACCAGAAATGTAAAGAAAATTTTTATCAGAAAACAAAAGGAATAAAATTAAAATGAAAGTTAATGTCAATTTTAAATGCCAGTGTAAATAGTGAAAATTGAATTTAAACCATAAGAGCTCCTTGAGTATCTTTACTTACATAATTATGTGTAACTCATAAGTAGTAGGTTAACATATGCTGTTATACTTTATTTGTAATTCATAAGTATAGGTTAATATGTACTATTTACTTATAGACTGATAAATGTATGGCTCCCAAGGAATACATTCATGACATTTTTTAAAATTTAAATGGCCAGGTAAATATTTTGGACTCTGTGGATTACACAGTCTCTTTTGAATTCTGCCAGGTAGCGTGAGACCATCCATAGATGAAACAAAAAAGTGTATATCCCAATAAATTTTTATTTGAACAATCAAGTGATGGGCCAGATTTGGCCCACAGGTTGTTGTTTGCCAACTCCTGATCTTTGCCAAACTAAATTGTCATGTAAGTTTCTAAGAGAGAGATGGTTTGTATATTCAATAAATAGAAATTTTCCTTAAAATCAGATGAATTATTTCCCTGAATTTACCAACAGCAAGTCTTAATATATTCTTTCCAAAAGATGTTCCTTTAAGGCCTATGTTCCTTACATGGAGAAGGAGAGATATTATTTCTGGAGATTAAAATGAGCATGAATGGTTATGCTATGACTTAAAACAACTGAATTCTGATTTTTTTCTACTCTTTATACTTGCACTATGCAAAAACATTTAAAAACTAGTCTACATTGAAATATTGGAAAAGCACTGCTCTAAATTACTTGCCTTAGAAACATCTAACACTTGAGATTATATGTTTGTTTTAAGTCCAGAGAGACAGAGGCCTCAAGTGTAAAGTGAAGAATACCTTTGTCTAATGTCTTAGTAGAGAATCACAGAGAATCAAGAAATGGCACTGCTATGAAACAGATATTAGCAGTGTCAAGACAAAAACTGGTTTTTGAGAAGTAGTCTATCAAGTTTCCAAAGCTGCTCCCCATTCCCCTATCAGATTTTAACAAGCATCATGGAGCAAAGACTTCAGCTTTTCATCAGTGCTCAGATCACATATGAAAGCCAAAACTGAGTAGCCAAAGAGAGTGTTGAGAATAGGGTAATGGGCCATGTAGATAGAGGCAGAACTAAACAGGTTTTTAGGGATTATTCTCATTGAAAGTTATGTGAAACTTATAGGTATAAATCAAGTTTCAAAAATCCTTCTGATACAGTGACTGAAGCTGCTATTATGATTTTGGAAGATCTACCATAACATAGGCTATAAAGAACTAGCATTTATGATACAAATTTTCTCTGTAGAGAAAATTTATATATCAAAGGAATTGATATATTTGGGGCAAACAAGATACTTTAATTAGTTTACAACATGTGAAATTGTCTACTCAATCACAAGCCACTAGGACTTGGGAATTTTGGAAAAGAATTACCAAATTGATACCCTGAGCAGACACAATCTTATGACACCAATTTATTGTTTTCAGACTCTGTTCATCCAAAGATGAGTATTAGTATTCCAGTCACTAATCTGACACTCATCTATAACCTAAAGGAAGTCAAAACATGAGATCTTGAAGTAGAGCAGTCTCTAAATGTAAATTCTTGAAAATAGAAAAAATTTTACTCAACTGAATAAGTTTAAGCTTCTTTTAATACCAAGAACTAAATTAGAAAATCAAAGGAATGAAGATATGGTCTCACTTCAGAACCACGTTAGTTGGAAAGGTTCTGTAATTTCCTTTCAAAGCGGTAGATGGGTAGTTTGGTTAAGTGCACTAAGTCAATAGTGATGCTTAGTTTAAGTTCTTACAATCTATATGTTAACAGAATGACTGTCTATAAAAAAGGCTTCCTGATGGCTCAGATGGTGAAGAGTCTGCCTGCAGCATGGGAGACCCAGGTTCAATCCCTGGATCAGGAAGAACCCCGGGAGAAGGAAATGGCAATCCATACCAATATTCTTGCCGGGAAATTCCCATGGGTGGAGGAGCCTGGTGGGCTTCAGTCCATGGGGTTACAAAGAGTCAGACATGACTGAGCCACTTCACTTTTTCTATAAACATGATTTATGGATTCAAGGAGAATATAATTTAATATCCCAAATTATTAATAATGTTCTATAAAATACATATGAGAATAAATATAAAAATATTAACTATTATTAACATATTTGTATTATATTTGTGTGTATATGTATATATTCATGCATACTTATACACACAGAGAAAGAATGAGAGCAAAGTTCTCAAACTTTTTCTGTTTATGACATCCTTAGTGTTTCAGTAACTTTTTTGTGGCACTCCCTAGACCAAAATAAATGCCTAAGAATTCCACTTTTAACAAAGTGGGAGTCACTGAAACTGCAGTTTCATAAGACATGACATCAGCAAAAGGAAAGTAGCACGATACAATGTTGAAACTGTGAACTACATTAAGCATCACATGCTGATCAAGTGGTGCGGAGTATTCCTGTGTTTCCCTTGAAAATTTAAAATATCCCACAGTATTCCTAGATTTTTTTTTTTTTCCCAGCATCTAGGATGCCTCAGCACATAGTTCAGAAGCTATGGTTTTGGAGAAAATCTAGGAACTATCTAATATCTACTCTCCCATCCCAATTTAGTCACACAACACTGGAAATTTTCATTTTAAATGTGTCTATCTCTCTGCTCAATCTTGAAATGACCACTGCTTCAAGTTTAAGAAAAAATAAACTTGAAATTGACTTTGGTTTGAGACAAAGAGAAAAGAACCCACTGTTTTCTCAGATACTATCTGTTTCGCCCTCTTTCTTTTTCAGTGGGAGAGCCTCGATTGACTATACATAACTTATATTTTTTTAAAAGCTGTATTCATCCTTTTAAGTTCACAATCAATAGTTCTCAATTTTCCCCAGAGGAAAAGCTGAAGAAACAGGTGCAGTATATTTTCTCCATTCTGAATGCATTTCTTCACTGAAAAAACTTCAATAACTTATCCTGTTATTCAATAACAATATCCTTAATCGATCAAGGAATTTCTAAATTAGGAAGCAGTCCAAAGATGGTGGAGGAATAGAATGGGGAGACCACTTTCTCCCCTACAAATTCATCAAAAGATCATTTGAATGCTGAGAAACTTTCAAAAAATGACTTCTGAATGCTGGCAAAGGATACCAGGCACCCAGAAAGGCAGTCCAATCTCTCCAAACATAACCAGATAAAAAAAGAAAAAAGAAAAAAAAAAAAAAGACACAGAATACGTGCCTAACCACAACCGCCCACCGAGAAGTGGCCCAGACACTTGTGTCCAACACCAGTGAGTGGGGGCTGGGCAGAGAGGCGCATGATTCATCCTTAGGGTAAGGACGGGGCCTGAAAGCCCTGAGGACCATCTGAGGGAGCTAATGTGAGATAGTAACCCAAACCACAGGATCACCAGAGAGACCAAAACCAAAAAAAAAGACCTTTCCATGAAAGGCTCTACTACCACACGGTGACCGCTGTTGAGCTCACAGATTAACGGATTGAGTGAATACCAAAGGAGAGCAAGCCAGCTCCCGTATAGGGCCCTCCCTCCCCAGAGGCAAAGAGGCAGGCAAGAGACCGCCAGAGCCTGAAGGCAATGGGTTGCTGCAATCTCAACCCCAGAGACCATGTCTTCCACCAAACTGTGAGCAGGTTCCCATTTGCTAACCTGTCTTCCTGGGATCCTGGACGGTTGGCATCTGCCAGGATTGTCGCAGCCTGAGATCAGCATCCCCGATAGACACACAGCACACCTGGGACAGTGCTGTCGTGGTGCACCTGGGAAACTGAATGGTGGGGACCGGGCAGATGAGTAAGATGCACTGCTCACATGGGACAGTGTGCTCGCCAAGCCTGGTCCCCTGAGCTGTTCGGACCTGGGAAGGGCACAGAATGCACAGCCAACCCAGGTCTGTGCCCTTGCAGAGCAGCCAAGAACCTGAGCGGCTTAGATCATGAAATGCAGTGCCGCGTGGGACAGAGCCATTGCAGAGCACCCTGGAGACCAAGCAGTGTACACCCAGGACATGTACGCCACCTTGGATTGCGGCAAACCCAGTGTGGTCCATCCACTGTGAGCACTCCCCATACATGCCAGTGGTATTTGTTTGCAGTACCCCTCCCTCCCCACAACACAGCTGAACAAGTGAGCCTAAATAAGTGGCCACGTTGTCCCCCTTGTGTCAGGGTGCAAATTAGACACTGAAGTGACCTGCAAACAGAGGAAGCCAAAACAAACAAAGAAGGGGGAACTGCTACAGATTAAAATCGTGTTTAATACTGGGGACATTTGAGGGGCACCTACAGACCTTGAGAACAAGTACAAGCCAGAACACGGGACTATTTGACACTGAACCAACCCCACACTGCCCACAGCAGCTCCAGAGAAATTCCTAGACATATTTTTACTATTATCACTTTCTAATTTTTTTTAAAAAATTAGTTCTTTATTACTCCCTTAACTTTCATTTTTATAGCTTATTATTACCTTTCCAAAAAAAACATCTTTTTTTTAAAAAAAAGCAAATTCCATATTTTTTTTAATTTATGTGCGTATGTTTTGCATTTTCTTACATTGTATTTTTGACAGTCTAATTTCTATTTTAGATTTTAAATATTTGATTTTTGAAATTTGTTATCAATTTTATACCTCTAAGAATCTAATGTTCAGTATCCATTTTCACCTAGGAATTTGATAATTGGCTTGATTGCTCTCTCCCCTTTTGACTCTCCCTTTTCTCCTCCAAGTCACCTCTATCTCCTTGCTCCCTCTTCTTTTCTCTACATAATTCTCTGAATCTCTCTGGATGTTCTAAGCTATGGAGAGCAATTAGGGATTAGATTACTGGCTAGAACACATTCTCCCCTTTTGACTCCCCTTTTTTCCCACCTGGTCACCTCTGTCACCCTCCTCCATCTTCTCTTCTCTACATAACTTTGTGAATCTCTCTAATTGTTCCTGGCTGTGGAGAATTGTTTCACCAATAAACCTAGGGGTTTTATATTCTATGCTTTATGGATGGAGAAGACCTGAGGCTACTGTAAGAGAAGAACTGAAAGCCAGAGGCAGGAGGCTTAACTCCAAAACTCTAACTCCAGGGAACATTAATAGACAAAAGCTCACCCAAAAGCCTCCACACCTACACTGAAACCAAGCTCCACCCAAGATCCAAAAATTTCCAGTGCAAGACACACTATGATAATTCTCCAGCAAAGCAGGAACAAAACCCTGAACATTAAAAGATGAGCTGCCCAAAGTAATGTTAAACCCAGACACCCCAAAACTCACTATTGGACACTTCATTGCACTCCAGGGAAAAGAGATCCAGTTCCACCTACCAGAACACAGACTCAAGCTCCCCCAACAAGGAAAATGTGACAAGCCATTAGTCTAAACCCACTCACAGAGAGCAGACTACACAATTAAGGAAAGCATGACACAGAGAGCAGACTACACAATTAAGGAAAGCATGAACTTCAAGCTTGCAGAAAGGGCACCCCAAACACAGCAATCTAAACAAAATGAAAAGGCAGGGAAATATTCAGCAGGTGAAGGAACATGATAAAAACCCACTAAACCAACAAAAGAGGAAGAGATAGGGAGTCTATCTGAAAAAAATGCTATCTAATGATAAAATAATAATGAAAAATGATGGTAAAGATGATCCAAAATCTTGAGGGCAGAATGGAGCTACAGATAAACTAGGGACAAGGATTCAGATGATGCAAGAAATGTTTAACAAGGACCTAGGAGAAATAAAGAAGAATCAATCAATAATGAATAATGCAATAACAGGGATAAAAAACACTCTGGGGGGAAACAACAGTAGAAAAACTGAGGCAAAAGAGAGGATAGGTGAGGTGGAAGATAGAATGGTTGAAAGAAATGAAGCAGAGAGGAAAATAAATAAAAGGAAATGAAGAGAGCATCAGTGACCTCTGGGATAAAGCTAAATGCACCAACATTTGAATCATATGTGTCCCAGAAGAAGACAAAAATAAAGACCTTAAGAAAATACTTGAGATAATTGCTGGAAATTTCCCTAATGTGGGGAAGGAAATAGCCATCCAACGACAAAAAACTGAGAGTCCCAAACAGGGTAAACCCAACACAAAGCACCCCAAGACACATATTAATCAAACTAACAAAGATCAACTACAAAGAGCAAATATTAAAAGCAACAAGGGAAAAGCAACAAATAACACACAAAGGGATCCCCATAAGGATAACAGCTGATCTTTCAATAGAAACTCTTCAGGCCAGGAGGGGATGGCATGGCACTTACTTAAAGTGAAGAAAGAGAAAAACCTGCAACCAAGATTACTCTACCCAGCAAGGATCTCATTCAGGTATGAAGGAGAAACCAAACGCTTTCCACACAAACAAAAGCTGAGAAAATTCAGCACCAACTAACCAGCTCTTCAACAAATGCTAAAGGATCTCCTCTAGACAGGAGACACAGTAAAGGTTTATAAAAACGAACCAAAAGCAACAAAGTAAATGGTAATGGGATCATACTTATCAATAACTACCTTAAATGTAAATGGGTTGAATGCTCTAACCAAAAGAAAAAGACAGGCCAAAAGGATACAAAAACAAGACCCACATATATGCTGTCTACAAGAGACCCACCTCAAACCTAGGGACACATACAGATTGAAACTGAAAGGCTGGAAAAAGATATTTCATGCAAATGGGGACCAAAAGAAAGCAGGAGTAGCAATACTCATATTAGATAAAATAGATGTTGAAATAAAGACTGTGATAAGAGACAAAGAAGGACACTACATAATGATCAAAAGATCAATCCAAGAAGAAAATAAAACAATTATAAATATGTATGCACCCAACATACAAGCACCTCAATATGTAAAGCAAATGCTAACAAATATGAAAGAGGAAATTAACAGTAACACAATAATAGTGGAGAACTTTTATACCCCAGTCACACCTATGGATAGATCAATCAAACAGAAAATCAGCAAGGAAACACAAGCTCCAAATGATGCAATGGAGCAGTTAGAACTAATTGATATCTATAGGGCATTTCACCCAAAAACAGCAGAACTCACCCTTTTCTCAAGTGCACACAGAACTCCAGGGTAGATCACATCCTAGATGATAAATCTAGTCTTTGTAAATTCAAAAAAAAAAAAAAAAGAAAACATTTCAAGCATCTTTTCTAATCATAATGCACTAAGTTTATATGTCAACTACAGGGAAAAAAGAATATAAAAAATACAAACATAGGCAGGCTAAACAGTATGCTTCTGAATAACCAACAGATCACAGAAGAAATAAAAAAGGAAATCAAAGTATGCATAGAAATAGATGAAAATGAAAACACAACAACCCAAAACCTATGGGATTCAGTAAAAGCAGTGCTAAGACAGAGATTCATAGCAATACAAGCCTACCTCAAGAAACAAGAGAAACATCAAATAAACAACCTAACTTTACATCTAAAGCAACTAGAAAAAGAAGAAAAGAAGAACCTCAAAGTAATCAGAAAGAAAGAATTCATAAAAATCAGAGAAGAAAGAAATGAAGGAGACTATAGCAAAGATCAACCAATCTTAAAGCTGGTTCTTTCAGAAGATAAATAAAATAGACAAACCATTAACCAGACTCATCAAGAAAAAAGGGAGAAGAATCAAATCAATAAAATTAGAAATGAAAAAGGAGAAATCACAACAGACAACACAGAAATACAAAAGATCATAAGAGACTACTATGAGCAATTATATGCCAATAAAATGGACAAGTTGGAGGAAATGGACAAATGCTTAGAGAAGTATTACCTTCCAAAACTGAACCAGGAAGAAATAGAAAATCTGAGCAGACCCATCACAAGCATGGAAATCGAAGCTGTAATAAAAAAATCTTCCAACAAACAAAAGCCCAGGACCAGATGGCTTCACAGGTGAATTCTACCAAAAATTTAGAGAAGAGCAAACACATATCCTACTCTTCCAGAAAATGGCAGAGAAAGGCAAAATCCCAGACTCATTCTATGAAGCCACCATCACCCTCATACCAAAACCAGACAAAGACGCCACAAAAAAAGAAAACTACAGGCCAAAATCACTGATGAACATAGATGCAAAAATCCTCAGCAAAATTCTAGCAAAGAAAATCCAAAAACATATTAAAAAGATCATTCACATGAGCAAGTGGGCTTTATCCCAGGGATGCAAGGATTCTTTAATACTTGCCAATCAATCAATGTGATGCACCATATTAACATATTGAAAGATAAAAACTGTATGATTATCTCAATAGATGCAGAGAAAGCATTTGACAAAATTTAACACCCATTTATGATAAAACTCTCCAGAAAGCAAGCATAGAAGGAACATACCTCAACATAATAAAAGCCATATATGACACACCCACAGCAAACATTTTCCTCAAAGGCAAAAAAGTTAAAAGTCTTTCCTCTAAAATCAGGAATAAGACAAGGGTGCCCACTCTCACCCTACTATTCAACATAGTTTTGGAAGTCCTAGCCACAGCAAGCAGAGAAGAAAAAGAAATAAAAGGAATCCAGATTGGAAAAGAAGTAAAACTATCACTATTTGTAGATGACATGATCCTCTACATAAAAAACCCTAAAGACACCACCAGAAAATTACTAGAGCCAACCAATGAATAGAGTAAAGTTGTAGGATATAAAGTTAATACACAGAGATCCCTTGCATTTCTTAAAAAAAAAGAAAGAAAGAAAAAAGTAATTAAGGAAACAATCCCATTCACCATTGCAATGAAAAGAATAAAATACTTAGGAATAAATATACCTAAAGAAACAAAAGACCTATATATGGAAAACTATAAAACACTGTTGAAAGAAATCAAAGGTGACAAAAATAGATGGAGAAATGTACCATGCTCTGGATTGGAAGAATCAATATAGTGGAAATGAGTATTCTACCCAAAGCAATCTTTAGAGTCAGTGCAATCCCTGTCAAGCTACCAACGGTATTTTTCATAGAACTAGAACAAATAATTTCACAATTAGCATGGAAACTCAAAAAAAAAAAAAAAAAAAAAAAAAAAAAACTCAAATAGCCTAAGCAATCTTGTGAAAGAAGAATGGAACTGGAGGAATCAACCTGCTTGACTTCAGACTATACTACAATGATACAGTCATCAAGACAGTATGGTACTGGCACAAAGACAGAAATATAGATCAGTGGAACAAAATAGAAAGCCCAGAGATAAATCCACCCACCTATGGACACCTTGTCTTTTACAAAGGAAGCAAAAATATACAATGGAGAAAAGACAATCTCTTCATCAAGTTGTGTTGGGGAAAATGGTGAATCATGTGTAAACGAATGAAACCAGAACACTTTCTAACACCATACACAAAAATAAACTCAAAATGGATTAAAGATCTAAATGTAAGACTGGAAACTACAAAACTCTTAGAAGAAAGCATAAGCAGAACACTTCTGACATAAATCACAGCAAGATCTGCTATGATCCCACTCCCAGAGCAATGGAAATAAAAACAAAAATTTTTAAAAAGGGACCTAATTAAACTTAAAAACTTTTGCACAATGAAGGAAACTATAAATAAGGTGAAAAGGCAGCCTTCAGAATGGGAGGAAACAATAGTAAATGAAGCAACTGATAAATAATTAGTCTCTAAAATATACAAGCAGCTCATGCAGCTCAATATCAGAAAAATAATCTACCCAATCAAAAAATGGGCCAAAGAACTAAATAGAGATTTCTCCAAAGAAGACATACAGGTGGTTAATAAATACATGAAAAGATGCTCAGTATCACTCACTGTCATAGAAATATAAATCCAAACAATAAGGTACCATCTCACACCAGTCAGAATGGCTGCCATCAAAAAGTCTTCAAACAATAAATGCTGGAGAGGGTGTGGAGAAAAGGGAACCTTCTTACACTGTTGGTGGGAATGCAAACTAGTACAACCATTATGGAGAACAGTGTTGAGATTCCATTAAAAACTGGAAATAGAACTGCCATACCACCCAGCATTCCCACTGCTGGGCATACACACCAAGAAAACCAGAATTGAAAGAGACACATGTTCTCCAATGTTGCACTGTTTACAGTAGCTAGGTCATGGAAACTACCTAGATGTCCATTGGCAGACAAATGAATAAGAAAGCTGTGGTACACATACACACTGGAATGTTACTGAGCTATAGAAAAGAATGCAGTTGACTCAGTTCTAGTGAGGTAGATGAAATCAGAGCCTATTATACAGAGTGAAGTAAGCCAGTAAGAGAAACACAAATGCAGTATTTCAATGCATATAAATGAAATTTAGAAAGACAGTAATGATGATCCTATATGTAAGACAGCAAAAGAGACACACAGGTTAAAAGAATTTTGGACCATGTGGGTGAAGGAGAGCGTAGGGCAATATGAAAGAATAGCACTGAAACATATATATTACCATAGATAAAATTCATGTCCAGTTCAAGTTTGATGCATGAAACAGGGCGCTCAAAGCTGGTGCTCTGGGACAACTCAGAGGGATGGGCTGGGGAGGGAGGAGGGAGAGGTTTCAGGATTGTGGGACACATGTACACCCATATACATGTGTTATTCTTATCAATGTATGGCAGAAACCACCGCAAAATTGTAAAGTAATTAGCCTCCAATTAAAATAAATAAATTAATTAAAAATAAAACAATAAATTTCTAAATTAATAATATCTCACTACACAAGCAGTTTATCATTCACATGTGATTTCTTCATGTTTTTTTAACACACGTTGTGAGAGTTTAACAACTCTAATTGACATAGAAAGATAATGGCTTCCTTTAGCCTCATGTTCTTCCCCAAGTTAGACAGAAAATTTAAATAAATATATTTTTAAAGGATAAAATAATTTTCTCTGCAAAATATAAGGAAAAGTATCAAATAATAGCACTTAATAAAAGAAGAATCCTGTATGCTTATTAAAAAAAAGCTAAGCTTGTGTGGATGTGTGTGTACCTGTGTACAACCAGACACAGGAGACAGAATTGAGGGAAAGAAATGAAAGACAGAGATTCCTATTCCTGGCACATATGTGAATGTGAACCTATTATGACAATATGAAGTTGTCAAAATGATTGTAGGCAGACAGGAAGGAAGGTGGCATCTACACTCAAAGTGTGGGTCACAAGGTTGCAGTAGGTCATAAAATTTTCTCAAATCATCGGCAGTTTTTAGATGGATCTAAAATAATTCAATCTGTTGACCTGAATTAAATACACTTCAGCAAAGATTGTTTTATTTGGGACCAGCAGAGACTTGCAATTTGAGGTCTGCAAGCATGGCGAGCTATGTGCAAGTTCCTACATGGCAAGAGGAAAAGGAAGTCAGGAGGGATGTCGTGAGCAGAGTGCAGGGGATTTTCATTGGCTGGGTCATTGCCAGGAAAGAAGAGGAGTCATTCTTCTTCCTGTGGGCTCACCTATCATCACAAGGTGCAAGAGATCCCCCTTCTGGTCTCCCAACTCTTTAACTGAGGTCTCTGCTTCTAATTGTTTTTTCACAAATCAAAACATGTTAAATACCAACAACAGCCAAGGGAAAATTACAACTTTCCAAAGCAATCTGAATTAAACTACATTATCCTCCACACATTCCTGGGAAACTTAACACAATAAAAACCATGTGCATTATAGATAACATCACCCTTCAACTTGGCAGTTGGCTTCTTCCCATGCAGCGCTGTGATTTGAGACTACTCTCTGCAACAATTGGTAAGATGTTCTGCATTAACCTTTATATGGACATCCTCTGAAGGCAAAGGAAAGATCCTACTGTATTTACAATTAGCAAAAGTGCCAAAGGCAGCAACTTTGACAAGGATCAGCCTATGTTGGTTTTGATAGCTTCTCTTCAAAACAGTTATGAGTGAAATGCTGTTGTCTATGAAATATATCAGTATACAAAGAGCAACAAATCATATAAATATCATAAGAGTATATGGGAAATTAATCACTGAGTTATGTTTATTTAAACACAAACTTTGAACTCTGAAAGAAACTTGGTAAAGCTATTAAAAATGGTATTCATAACACTCAGAAAAATATTTGAAATGGATCTAAAATATGACTATGTTATAATTTAAACAAATTTCAATAAATATCTACGTTTAAAAGTTCATAATAGCTACTGGATACATAGCAAAAATAAAGCTAGATGTCAGTGAAATGATTCCAGTGTGAACTGTCTATTCTATGACTATATTATGGAGCTCCACATGGCAGAGAACCATCATACTTTGGCAGTAGAAATCACCCCAAAGAAACAGTTTTCTAATTTTTTATTTTAACCCATTTGCAACTTCCTAGAAACAGCAGTATTGTAATAAAGCCTGAAGTTTTAACATGTACTTACATGGTAAACCCTCTTTTTCCTCTGATGAATCTAAAAGATGTCATGAAGATAGATGTCAGTTTAAAAAAATTTTCTGGGAACTTTCAAGATGGCAGAGGAGTAAGAAGGGGAGATAACCCTCTTCCCCACAGTTATGTCAAAAACACATCTGCATATGGAACAACTCCTGCAGAACACATTCTGAATGCTAGAGGAAGACCCTAGAGTTTCAAAAAGGCTAGTATTCTCCACATAATGAGGTAGTGCAAAGATATAGGAAATTAAAGAGACTAAGGACTTGGAATAGGGACCTGAGCCTCAGGGAAGGAGTTGTGAAGGAGGAGAAATTTCCACACACTCAGAAACCCTATCTTAGACAAGGATGGGGAGTTGAGGTAGCTCTGGAACCTCAGAGATGAGTAAAGCAACAGATGCTTAGAAGGGAAAACAGAAAGAATTCACCACAGAGATCATTGCTGACTAACACTGCTCAGTTGAGACGCTGTTTGCATGTTTGCTGTGGAGAATGGGGACTGGGTGCTGAGCTCACGTTTCAGGTGTCGAACCCCAGTGAGAACACTAAGGTTGACTGCCATGAAGATATTATGAGGGGGCTAGTAAGACAGCTGAGGGAGTCCAGGAAAAGCCTGAGCCCAAGCTGGACAAGCCACTGCTGTGGACTGTGACCCCAGAGCTATATATGCCAAAGCTGCTGCAAGTGTCAGAGGCAGAACTACCCATGACTGCAGTTTGTGAACCAGAGTGGGGAATATGGGCCACCATTGGGTGCCATGGGTGGAGGACAAGGGTCACTGTGGTCTCTACCCCAGGGGTCATAGCTGCAACCAAGCTGTGAATGGGCGTGGGTCACTGCCCACAACTTTCTGGGAGCCTGTGCAGCTTGGCTCTGCCAAGGGACCCACAACCTGAGGCCAACTCCTCTGGGGAAGCATACGACCTGTCTTAGACTCTGGTGACTTCCTGCAGGTCTTGGCTACAGGGAGCCCTCCCCACACACCTCAACTCTGTCTGCTGCATACCTCCCCCCTTCCAGCCCAACTGAGAAAGTGAGCCCTAAAATGCTTTTGCTTTTACCCCTCATGTCTGGGCAGAGAACAAACACCAGAGTGTGGCCTAAAAGCAGAAATAGGTACAAAACAAAAGCTAAGCACTAGGGACAGTGTGACCAAAGAAGAAAGAAATTCAATCCTGCAGATTAAATCCCAGCAACTAGCTTGAGACTGTGGACTTTGGGGGCAATTATTGACTTTGGAAGCAAGTACAAACTGGAATAAGGGCAGATTTGAGTCTGAGTTGACCCCATAGTGCCCACAACAGGTCCAGAGCCCTTCTGAGAAATACTGGAGGACTTCCTGAACAGGCAGATTTGCTGGTGTTCACCATATGGGTGAAGAAAATGGAGCATTCAGTAGAACATTCTTCTTACTACCTCTCTCTGGCTGTGTGTATGTGTGTGTGTGTGTATAGCATATCATTCTAATATTCTGCTTTATTATTCCTTTAATTTTTACTTTTACAACTTACTTTTTCCTTTTTTAAAAGATTTTATTTTCAAATGGTTTATTTATTCCATTTTTCCCTATTTTTACAGTATTCTTTAGTTATATTGCAGTTTTCCATATTCTCAATGTTTTATTTTTGCTAATCTAATTTTTAGTATTCATTTTCACATGTGGGTTTTTTTTAATTGGCTTGATTGATTGTTTTCTTTTTTGGTTCCAGTTTTTATACTTATTTTTCTATTTTTCTTCTCTTCTTTTCTCTTTCTAAGTGTGTGAGTTTCTTTGGGTGTTCTTGTCTGTTGAGTATTACTTTCACCATTTGTCTTGGGGCTTTTTCTGTCCATTCTTTTTTTTTGTTTCTAAGTTTGGTTGATTTCCTTTTATCTATTTTTTTTTTCTCATTTTTCCTCTATCTCTTTCTCTTCTGTGCTATATGGCTTGTGGAATATTGGGGCAAGAGTAAGGGGTTGGGCCTGAACCTCTGAGATAGGAGACCTGAGTTCAGGACGTTGGGCCATCAGCAAACTCCCAACCTCATGCAACACTGATCAGCAAGAGCTCTTCTAAAGATCTAGATCTCAACACTAAAACAAGGTCCTACCCAGAAGACAGCAAGCTCCAATACCAGATGCTTCATACCAAACCATCAGTAAAACAGGAACACAACCTTGCACGTTAGCAGACAGGCTTCCCAAAGCCATGCCAGATCTAAAGGCACCCAAAACACACCACTGGATGTGGTACTGTCCTTCAAAGAGAAAAGATCCAGCTCCACCCAGTAGAATCCAGGCACAAGTCCTCCTAACCATGAAACTGTCACAAGGCATTGGTCCAGCCCCACCCACAGAGGGGTAGACTCCACAATTAAGAACTATGACTTTGCAGCCTGCAGAAAGGAGACCCCAAACACAGGCAATTAAACAAAATGAAAAGACAGAAACATGCAGTAAGAACATGGTAAAAATCCACAAGGCTAAACAAAATAAGAGGAAAGAGGCAACATACCTGAAAAAAATTCAGAGTAATGACAGTAAAAATGATCTAAAATCATGGAAATAAAATGAAGGCACAGATAAATAGACTGGAGGCACTGGTCAAGAAGATACAAGAAATGTTAAACAAGGACCTAGAAGAAATAGAGCAGACAATCAGCAATAAACAGCACAATAACTGAGATTAAAAAAAAAAAAAATACACTAGGGAACCAATAGTGGAATAACTTAGGCAGAAAAACAGATAAGTTAGCTGGAATATAGAATGGTAGAAATAACTAAAGCAAAGCAGCACAAAGAAAAAATAAATAAAAAGAAATGAGAACAGCCACAGAGACCTCTGGGGAGACATTAAGTGCATCAAATTTCAAATTATACAGTTCCCAGAAGAAGAAGCGAAAAAGGAAGGGTATAAGAAAATATTTGAGGAGGTTATAGATGAAAGCTTCCCTAATATGGGAAAGGAAATAGCCACCCAGGTCCAGGGAACCCAGAGACTCCCATACAAGATGAACCCAAAGAGAAACATGCCAAGACACATATTAATCAAACTAATGAAATATAAACACAAAGAAAACAATTAAAAGCAATAGGTGAAAAGCAAGAGATAATATATAAGGGGATCCCCATAAGGCTAACAGCTGATCTTTCAACAGGAACTCTGCAGGTCAGAAGGGACTGCAAGATATATTTAAAGTAATGAAAGGGGGAAAATTACAACCAAAATTATGCTACTCAGAAAAGTTAACATTCAGGTTTGATGGAGAAATCAAAAGCTTTACAGAGAAGCAAAAGTTAAGAGAATTCAGCACCACCAAGCCAGCTTTACAATAAATACTAAAGGAATTTCTCTAAACAGGAAACACAAGAGAAAGAAAAGACCAACAAAACCAAACCCAGAGCAATAAAGTAAATGGTAATGGGATCATACATATCAATAATTACACCTTAAATGTAAATGAAGTAAATTCTCCAACCAAAAGACACAGAATGGCTGAACTGATACAAAACCAAGATCCCTATATATCCTGTGCACAAGAGACCCACTTCAGACCTTGAGACACAAACTGAAAGTGAGGGGATTGAAAAAGGTTTTTATGCAAATGGAAATCAAAAGAAAGCAGGAGTAACAATATCCATACTAGAAAAAAAAAAAAAAAAGACTTTAAATAAAGATCTTTAAAAGAGACAAGGAAGCACACATAATAATTTATTCATTAATCCAAGAAGAAGATATAGCAATTATAAATATATATGCACCCAACATAGGAACACCTCCATATGTAACACAAATGCTAACAACTATAAAAAGGGAAATTAACAGTAACACATTAATAGTGGGGGATTTAACACCCCACTCACAGCAATGGACAGATCCTCCAGAAACAAAACTCATAAGGAAGCACAAGGTTTAAATGAAACATTGGACCAGATGTACCTAATTGATATCCATAGGACATACCTAAAAACAAGTTTCACTTTCTTTCTCAAGTTCATGGAAAATAATCCAGGATAGATCACATTTTTGGTCACAAGTCAAGTCTTGGTAATTTTTTAAATATTGAAATTGTGTCAAGTATCTTTTTTTAACCACAATGCTGTAAGATTAGATATCACATAGAGGGGGAAACAAACTGTAAAACACACAAACACATAAATGCTAGACAACACTTCTGAAAAACCAAGAGGTCACTAAAGGGAATCAAAAAATACCTAGAAACAAGTGACAGTTAAAACATGAAAACTCAAAACCTATAGGATGCAACAAAAGCAGTGCTAAAAAGTCAGCTTATAGCAATACAAGCCTATCTCAAGAAACAAGAAAAACATCAGATAATGTACCTTACACCTAAAATAGCTAGAAAAAAAATACAAAATAACCCCAAAGTTAGTAGAATGAAAGAAATCACAAAGATCTAAGCAGAAATAAATTTAAAAGACATTAGCAAACATTAATAAGATTAAAAGCTGGTTCTTTCAGAAGAGAAATAAAGTTGATAAACCATTAGCCAGACTCATCAAGAAATAAAAGGAGAGGACCCAAATCAATAAAATTAGAAATGAAAAAAGGAGACGTTATTACAGACAGCACAGGAATACAAATAATCATAAGGGACTACTATGAGCAACTATATGCCAATAAAATAGAAAAGTTTGAAGAAATGGGCAAATTGTTAGAAAGGTACAACCTTACAGGTCTGAGCCAGGAAAAAATAGAAAATATTAACAGACCAATCACAAGTACTGAAACTGAAACTATGATAAAAATTTTTCCAACAAAACAAAAGCCAAAGACAAGACGGCTTCACAGATGAATTCTTCCAAATGTATCAGAAAAGCTAACACCTATCCTGCTCATACTCTTCCAGAATATTGCAGAGGAAGGAAAATTCCCATACTCATTCTGCAAGGCCCCATAAGCCTGATACCAAAACAAGACAAAGATACCACCAAAAAGAAAAATTACACACCAATAGCACTAACGAAAATAGATGCAAAGATCCACAACAAAATTCTAGCAAATAAAATCCAATAATACATTAAGAAGATTACACAACATGATCAAGTCAGTTTTATCCCAGGGATGCAAGTATTTTTCAACATATACAAATCAATCAATATGATGCACCATATTAACAAATCAAAAACCATGTGATAAACTCAGTAGATGCAGAGCAAGTTTGAACAAAATTGAAAATTATTTATTTATAATAAAACTCCCCAGAAAGTAGGCATAGAAGGAACCTACCACAACAAAGCCATTTATTTGGGGGCGGCTCCAAAATCACTGCAGATGGTGAGTGCAGCCATGAAATTAAAAGACACTTGCTCCTTGGAAGAAAAGCTATGACCAATATAGACAGCACATTAAAAAGCAGAGGCAACACTTTGCCAAGAAAGGTCCGTCTAGTCAAAGCTCTGGTTTTTCCAGTAGTCATGTATGGATGTGAAAGATGGACTGTAAGAAAGCCAAGCACAAAAGAATTGATGTATTTGAACTGTGGTGTTGGAGAAGACTCTTAAGAGTCCCTTGGACTGAAAGGAGATCCAACTAAAGGAAATCAGTCCTGAATATTCTTTGGAAGGACTGATGCTGAAGCTGAAACTACAATATTTTGGCCACTTGATGCGAAGGGCAGACTTATTTGAAAAGACCCTGATGCTGGGAAAGATTGAAGGTGGGAGGAGAAAGGAATGACAGAGGAAGAGATGGTTGGATGGCATCACTAACTCAATAGACATGGGTTTGAGCAAGCTCCACGAGTTGGTGATGGACAGGGAAGCCTGGCATGCTGCAGTCCATGGTTTCACAGAGTCAGACATGACTGAGCAACTGAACTAACTGGCCTCAATAAAATAAAAGCCATATGAAAAAACCCACTGCAAACATTATTCTCAATGGTGAAAAAATGAAAATATTTCCTTTAAGGAAGAAGAGAAAGATGTGCACTCTTGCCACTGTAGTTTGTCCTTATGACATACAGCACAGAAATACACAGAAAAGAAGCAGTAAAACTATTACTGTTAGCAAATAACATGATACTATACATAGAAAAACCTAAAAATGCCCTTCACGGATCACAGCCTTGTCATGGTGAAGGGGTTTGTGTAACCAAATGATGCTTTGGCCCATTCTGTGCAGGGCTGTCCCAGATGGAAGGGTCATAGTGGAGAGTTCTGACAAAATGTGGTCTACTGGAGGGGGAAATATCAATCCACTTGAGTATTCCAGCCTCAAGAATCCCATAAAGAAGGCTGAGCACTGAAGAACTGATGCAGTTGAATGGTGGTGCTAGAGAAGACTCTTGAGATTTCCTTGGACAGGAAGGAGATCAAACCAGTTAACTGATGCTGAAGCTGAAGCTCCAATACTTCATCCACCTGATTCAAAGATCCAACTCATCGGAAAAAACACATGCTGTGAAAGATTGAAGGCAAAAGGATTGAAGGCAGAGAATGAGATGGTTAGATA
This sequence comes from Cervus elaphus, assembly GCF_910594005.1. Classification (NCBI taxonomy): domain Eukaryota; kingdom Metazoa; phylum Chordata; class Mammalia; order Artiodactyla; family Cervidae; genus Cervus; species Cervus elaphus. Next base: position 68,323,588 of record NC_057819.1, read on the forward strand.
CCATCAACAACTCAATGGACATGCGTTTGAGCAATTTCTTGAAGATAGTGGAGAACAGAGGAGGCTGGTGTGCTGCAGTCCATGGGGTCACAAAGAGTCAGACATGACTTAGCAACTGAACAAAAAAAAATAAACAATAAATATAGAAAGTCACAGGATGTAAAATTAATACTCAGAAATCCTTTACATTCCTGTATGCTAACAATTAAAAATCAGAAAGAGAAATTAAGGAATCAATCCCATTCATCATTGCAACTAAAATGGTAAAATGCCTAGGAATAATTCTACCTAAAGGGACAGAAGACTTGTATGAAGAAAACTACAAGACACTGATGAAAGAAGTAAAAAATGACACCAACAAAGGGAAAGATATCTATGTTTGGATTAGAAGAATCAATATTTTGAAAATAACTGTACTACCCAAAACAATTTACAGATTCAATGCAATCCCTATCAAATTACCAAAGGTATTTTTCACAGAACTACAACAAAAAAATTTCACAATTACTATAGAAACACAAAAGTCCCCAAATAGCCAAAGCAATCTTGAGAAAGAAAATCAGAGCTGGAGGAATCAATCTGCCTGACTTCACGCTGTACCACAAAGCTACCAGTCACCAAAACGGTATACAGTACAGTTCTGGGGGGAAAAAAAAAAACACGATAGACTAATGGAAGAAGATAGAAAGCCCAGAGACAAACCCATACACCTATGGGCATCTTATCTTTGACAAAGGAGGCAAAGACAGCCTCTTCAATAAGTGACCTGGACAGCTACATGTATAAAACTTGAATGAAAGAATGAAACTACAGGACTTCCTAACACCATCAGTTCAGTCCAGTTCAGTCACTCAGTCATATCCGACTCTTTATGACCCCATGGACTGCAGCATGCCAGGCTTCCCTGTCCATCACCAACTCCTGGAGCTTGCTCAAATTCATGTCCATTGAACTGGAAATGCCATCCAACCATCTCATCTTCTGTCATCCCCTTCTACTCCTGCCTTCAATCTTTCCCAATATCAGGGTCTTTTCAAATGCATCAGTTCTTCACATCAGGTGGGCAAAATATTGGAGTTTCAGCATCAGTCCTTCCAATGAATATTCAGAACTGATTTCCTTTAGGATGGACTGGTTGGATCTCCTTTCAGTCCAAGGGACTCTTAAGAATCTTTTCTAACAACACAGTTCAAAACCATCAATGCTTTGGCCCTCAGTTTTCTTTATAGCCCAACTCTCACATTCATACATGACCGCTAGCTTTGACTAGACGGACCTTTGTTAGCAAAGCAATGTCTCTGCTTTTTAATATGCTATTTAAGTTGGTCATAACTTTTCTTCCAAGGAGCAAGTGTCTTTTAATTTCATGGCTGCAATCACCATGCATGCACCAATCACTGCATGGCTGCAGTGATTTTGGAGCCCTCCAAAACAAAGTCTGTCACTGTTTACACTGTTTCCCTATCTATTTTTCATGAAGTGATGAGACCAGATGCCATGATCTTAGTTGTCTGAATGTTGAGTTTTAAGCTAACTTTTTCACTCTCCTCTTTCACTGAGCCCTGCCCTGGTGGCTCAGATGGTAAAGTGTCTGCCTACAGTGCAGGAGACCTGGGTTCAGTCCCTGTGTTGGGAAGATCTCCTGGAGAAGGAAATGGCAACCCACTTCAGTATCTTACCTGGAAAAATCCCATGGACGGAGGAGTTTGGTAGGCTACAGTCCATGGGATCTTAAAGAGTCAGACACGACTGAGAGACATCACTCTTTCACTTTCATCAAGAGGCTCTTTAGTTCTTCTTCACTTTCTGCCATTAAGGGTGGTGTCATCTGCATATTTGAGGTTACTGGTATTTCTCCCGGCAATCTTGAATCTAGTTTGTGCTTCATCCAGCCCATCTTAACACTATACAGAAAACTAAATTCAAAATGGGTTAAAGACTTAAATGTAAGGCCAGAAAAAAATAAAACTCTATGAAGAAAATGTAGGCAGTACACTCTTTGACATAAATCACAGCAAGATCCTCATTGACCCACTTCCTAAAGTAATGGAAATAAAACGAAAAATGAACAGATAGACCTAATTAAACATAAAGATTTTGCAGGACAAAGGAAACAATAAACAATAAAAAAGCCAAGCCTACGAATGGGAGAAAATAATTGCCAGCAAAACAATGGACACATGATTAATTTCTAAAATATATAAGCACCTTATACAGCTCAATGTCAGAGAAACAAACAGCCCAATCAAAAATTGGGCAAATGACCTAAACAGACCTTTCTCCAAAGAAGACATACAGATGGCCAATAAACACATGAAAAGATGCCCAACACCACTAACTATTAGAGAATTGCGAGTCAAAAGTACAATAAGGTATCACCTCACACCAGTCAGAATCAGTTCAGTTCAGTCCCTCAGTCGTGTCCGACTCTGTGACTCCATGGACTGTAGCATGCCAGGCTTCCCTGTCCATCATCAACTCCCAGAGCTTACTCAAACTCATGTCCATTGAATCGGTGATGCCATCCAACCGTCTCATCCTTTGTCGTCCCTTTCTCCTCCTGTCTTCAATCTTTCCCAGCATCAGGGTCTTTACAAATGAGTCAGTACTTCCCATCAGATGGCCAAAATATTGGAGTTTCAGCTTCAGCATCAGTCCTTCCAATGAATATTCAGGACTGATTAACTTTAGGATGGACTGGTTGGATCTCCTTGCAGTCCAAGGGACTCTCAAGAGACTTCTTCAACACCACAGTTCAAAAGTATCAATTCTTGGCACTCAGCTTTCTTTATCTTTACAGTCCAACTCTCACATCCATACATGATCACTGTATGTCAACCATAGCTTTGACTAGATGGACCTTGGTTGGCAAAGTAATGTCTCTGCTTTTTAATATGCTGTCTAGGTTGGTCATAACTTTTCTTCGAAGGAGCAAGTGTCTTTTAATTTCATGGCCACAGTCACCATCTGCAGTAATTTTGGAGCCTCTCAAAATAAAATGCTCTCACTGTTTCCATTGTTTCCCATTTATTTCCCATGAAGTGATGGGGCCAGATGCCATGATCTTAGTTTTCTGAATGTTGAGTTTTAAACCAAATTTTTCACTCTCCTCTTTCACTTTCATCGAGAGGCTCTTTAGTTATTTTTCTCTTTCTGCCATAAGTGTGGTGTCATCCGTATATCTAAGATTATTGATATTTCTCCTGGCCAGCTTGATTCCAGCTTGTGCTTCATCCAGTCCAGCATTTCTCATGATGTTCTGTGCATATAAGTTTAAAAGCAGCATGACAATATATAGCCTTGATATACTCCTTTCCTGATTTGGAACCAGTCTGTCATTCCATGTCCAGTTCTAAATTGCTTCTTGACCTACATACAGATTTCTCAAAAGGCAGGTCAGGAGGTTTGGTATTCCCATCTCTTTAAGAATTTTCCACAGTTTTTGTGGTCCACACACTGTAGGGCCACCCAAGAGGGGCAGGTCATGGTGGAGAATTCTGACCGTTCAGAAGGCCCATCATCAAAAAATCTACAAACAACAAATTCTGGAGAAGATGTGGAGAAAAGGAAGCTCTCTTATACTATTAGTGAGGATGTAAACTGATACAGCCATTATGGAGAACAGTATGTGAAGTTGCTCAGTCGTGTCCGACTCTTTGCCACCCCATGGACTGTAGCCTACAGACTTCTCTGTCCATGGGATTTTCCAGGCAAGTATGTTGGAGTGGGTTGCCATTTCCTTCTCCAGGAGATCTTTCTGACCCAAGGACTGAACCCGGGTCTCCCTCATTGTAGGCAGATGCTTTACCAGCTGAGCCACCAGGGAAGTCCAATGGAGATACCTTAAAAAACCAGAAATAAATCTACCATATTACCTAGGAATCCCACTACTGGGAATGTACCCTGAGGAAGCCATAATTGAAAAAGACACCTGTACCTCCAAGGTTCATCACAGTGCTATTTACAATAGCTAGGACAAGAAAGCATCCTAGATGTTCATCAACAGATAATGGATAAAGAAGATGTGGTACATATATAGAATGAAATATTTCTCAGCCATAGAAAATAAATAATTTGAATCAGTTCTAGTGAGGTGGATGAACCCAGAACCTGTTATACAGAGTGAAGTAAGCCAGAAAAAGAAACAGATATTGTATGTTAACACACATATATGGAACCTAGAAAATGGTATTGACGAGCCTGTTTGCAAGAAAGGAATGGAGATGCAGATATAGAGAACAGACTTGTGGCCACACGGTGGGAAGGGGAGAGTAGGAGAAATGGGAAAAGTAGCATCAATGTATATACACTGTCGTGTGTAAATTAGATAGCTGGTGAGAAGTTCCATCTAGTCAAAGCTCTAGTTTTTCCAGTAGTCATGTATGGATGTGAGAGTTGGACTATAAAGAAAACTGAGTGCCAAAGAATTGGTGCTTTTGAACTGTGGTGTTGGAGAAGACTCTTGAGAGTCCCTTGGACTGCAAGGAGATCAAACTAGTCCATCCTAAAGGAAATCAGTCCTGCATGTTCATTGGAAGGACTGATGCTGAAGCTGAAACTCCAATACTTTGGCCACTTGATGCAAAGAACTACTCATTGGAAAAGACCTGATGCTGGGAAAGATTGAAGGCAGGAGGAGAAGGGGACAGAGGATGAGATGGTTGGATGACATCACTGACTCGATGGACATGAATTTGAGCAAGCTCCAGGAGTTGGTGATGGACAGGGAAGCCTGGCGTGCTGCAATCCATGGGATCACAAAGAGTTGGACATGACTGAGTAACTGAACTGAACTGAACTGAATGAATGAATAACTAAAAATGTATACTTAAACTCGCTTTGATGTTTTCCAAAGAGTCACCCCTCCTGCCAAAAAATAAGATTTTTAAACCTAATTTCTAAGTCTATAACAGGGCTGATCAGGGGAGGGGGGGGGAAATGAAACAGAACTAAGTAACACTCTATACCTAACCAAACCATTGATCAAAACAAAATCTTTATTAAATGACATTTTTTAAAGTTAAGAAGTACATAGTTCCAGCTATAAAATAAATAACTTATAGGGATATATAGCATTTTGTTGTTGTTTAGTCACTCAGTTGTGACCCTGTGGAATGTAGCCCACCAGGCTCCTCTGTCTGTGGAATTTCTCAGGCAAGAATATTGGAATGGATTGTCATTTCCTTCTCCAGGGTATAGTCCCAGTCCAGGGACTGAACCCACACCTCCTCCTTGGCAGACAGATTCTTCACCACTGAGTAATTACTAATACTGCATTGTATATTTGAAAGTTGCTGGGAGAATAGATCTTAAAATTTTTCATCATGGGGGAAAAACTTGTAACTATGTATGCTGAGCATACATAGTTAACTAGCCTTATTCTGATCAGCTTGTAATATATACAAACATGAAATCATTATGTTGTACACCTGAAACTATTAGAACATTATATGTCAATTATATCTAAATTTTAAAAATTCTTATTAAATGACATTTTATACTCAAGACATGAAAATCTTCAATTCCATAAGAAAGTTACTTATGTTTGGTCCAAAGCTATTAAAAAAAAAAAAAAAAAAAAAAACTCTTGTGACAAAATGCAAAGTATTCTTTTTAGCAGATTAATAGTCAATTGTATCCCAGGCTCTTTCTAAATCCAGTTCTAAGTTATAAACAGGACTGACCCTTCTACTGAAAATGTGTTTTTTGTGGTTGTGTTTCTTTTTTCTTTGTTTTTTGCCCTTTTCACCCAATTATTCAACTGCTGACCTAAAATTGCTGAGATCTATTTGAAGAACTAACCTGGGACTTTTGTGCATGCTGCTAAGTCACTTTAGTCATGTCCAAGTCTGTGTGACCTCATTGACTATAGTCTGCCAGGCTCCTCTGTCCATGGGATTCTCCAGGCAAGAATACTGGAGTGGATTGCCATGCCCTCCTGTAGACTTTTTTGTACTTATATCTAATTCTGCCTATGTTGAATAAAATACTGTTAAAGATGGGGGATAATAACCATTACCACTTAGAGTTACTATGTGGATCCAAATCAACTTCAAAATAATTTAATTTCAACTACTGCTTGCTCAATGCTGCTGCTAAGTCACTTCAGTCGTTTCTGACTCTTTGCGACCCCATAGACAGAAGCCCACCAGGCTCTCCCGTCCCTGGGATTCTCCAGGCAAGAACACTGGAGTGGGTTGCCATTTCCTTCTCCAATGCATGAAAGTGAAAAGTGAAAGGGAAGTCGCTCAGTCATGTCCAACTCTTACCGACTCCATGGACTACAGCCTACCAGGCTCCTCCGTCCATGGGATTTTTCAGGCAAGAGTACTGGAGTGGGGTGCCATTGCCTTCTCTGTAAAGCCACCATATGACCCAGCAATTCCACTACTAGGCATGTACCCTGAAGGTCTGAGCTTTACCTGCTTATATAGATCAATTGCACGCTGTTCCAGAGATTCCATCAAGTCTCCCTGACGTCCTCCGTAGGGGCTCTTCTGTAGCTCCATGATTTCAGTGTGCAGGGACATGATCTGACCCTCCAGGTATCCAATAACACCCACCCCAGCATAGTGAATAGCCTTTTCTTCCATTTTTTTCCATGCTTTTAACATTTTTTCTGAGGATATCCTAAAGACATGTAAAGGATTATGTGGCTTGTAAACAATAAAATGGTAACATTATTTACTCTTAATTTATTGCAAATAAAGTAAGGGAAAATTGATGTAGAGAATCATATTTATACATTTCAATATGGAGAAAGAAATGGCAACCCACTCTACTATTCTTGCCTGGAAAATCCCATGGACAGAGGAGCCTGGCGGCCTATAGTCCAGGGGGTTGCAAGAGTTGGACACAACTTAGTGACTAAAACCACTAGGCAGTGAACTGTGTCAGATTCAAAGTTCTTTAACAAAAGATCCATGAGTCATTTATTAATCATTTTCTAAACATCTAGAGACAAGCTAATGTGCATGCATGTTTAGTAACTTAGCATCTCTTAAGGAGAAAGTTCTTAAAGAATTATAAATATCATCCAGAGTTACTAATAAATGAAATCATCACTAGAGAGGTCCGAGGCCCAGATATCAGGACATTGTGTGACTTCCCTATGTTGTTTCTAGTTGGATCAGTATGACACCATACAGAAGAACAGACCCCAAACTCACTCAGGTCCCAAGGTATCTCTAGAGCAATCAACTGGTCTGAGTGCATCCCTGGAATTGAATCTGTTGAAGTATTTCAGGATTTTACTTTTTTGAAAAAGGGATGGATGTGCATGATAGGGGGAAAGAAAAAGGAAGACATCCTACCAGGGCATTTTCTCTTGAAAACTGGCAATTTATTATACAACTCTAATTTTCTACTTCTATTTTCATCAACAAACCATTGCCAGATTTTTCTGCAGACTAAAACTGCAGTTATATTGTATGCTTTCATTTAATCATTCCAAAAAATGTGATATAGTTATTATCATCCCCATTTTGCAGGGAAGAAAATTCAGATGCTAAGTAATTTGCTCAAGGCCATACAGCTGTGGCAGAACTCAGCTTCAGATTCATAGAGGTATGGGCCCATTTTCTGTTGGCTGCACTATATTGGGAAACCATGCAAATCAGACAGACGAGGAAGGAAGCAACTCAAGCAGGTAGATTAGAATGGAAATAACCAGATATCACCAGACCAGAGTCAGAGTTCAGCTTAGGTGAAGAAGTGCTTTTAAAATACGAGATCTGAGCTATGCTTTAAGTAATATCTCATTACTGACTTAGAAGTATAAAATGGAATACAGGTGGTGGATGTTAGAAAGGGAATATGAACTCATCAGAAAGAAGGTTCATATCCTCAGAACAAGAATGGAGAGTGAGATTTATGTAAAAAAAGAACACAGACAGAAGAGAGAATGGGTCTAATGGAAACTTAAAGAGATCCAAATCAGAAAAGAAACTAGATAGAAAACATTATGAAGACTATAATGATTTAAAAATAAGGAAAACTGAGGAATGAAGCATTAGTTTCTGAAATTTGAATCAAGCCAAATTTTTAAGCCAGAAAAAAGAGAGCTGAATCATCCTATTTCAAAGGTAGGAAAATTGGAACAAATGATTAAATTGAGGAAAAATGGGGAGCATAATTGTGGTTTGTTTAGTTTTAGAGGTTAAATGACTCTTTTCAAACATGTATTAAAAGCATCTGATTCCACTAAGAAACTTTAAAAAGTAGAACAGGGAAAATAATTCTACTTCTGTGTTTCCCTGAGTCTTTTCTAACTACTTAGTTGGGTGTGTTTGGGTTGAAACAAAAAAATTTTTAACACCCTCTAATTATTCACCACACCAATCTGAAATTCTAAAACTTTGTTTATAACACAATTTTTTTTTCATTTATTTTTATTAGTTGGAGGCTAATTACTTTACAATATTGTAGTGGGTTTTGTCATACATTGACATGAATTAGCCATGGATTTACATGTATTCCCCATCCCGATCCCCCCTCCCACCTCCCTCTCTACCCGATCCCTCTGGGTCTTCCCAGTGTACCAGGCCTGAGCACTTGTCTCATGCATCCAACCTGGACTGGTGATCTGTTTCACCATAGATAATATACATGTTTCAATGCTGTTCTCTCGAAACATCCCACCCTCGCCTTCTCCCAAAGAGTCCAAAAGTCTGTTCTGTACATCTGTGTCTTCTTTTTCTGTTTTGCATTTAGGGTTATCATTACCATCTTTCTAAATTCCATATATATGTGTTAGTATGCTGTAATGTTCTTTATCTTTCTGGTTTACTTCACTCTGTATAATGGGCTCCAGTTTCATCCATCTCATTAGGACTGATTCAAATGAATCCTTTTTAATGGCTGAGTAATATTCCATAGTATAAACACAATTATTTTTACAGTAGCTAAAGAGCTATCAGAAAAACAGGATTATTACTCCTCTTGAGAGTTGAGAATAAAAAGCAACTAAAAACTCTTAAACAACAAAGAACAGGTTCCCATGCCAATATCCAAAGTGACAAAACCAAAGCAATGCAAATAAGGGAAATGTTCTGTGCTGGAAAGCCCAACTGACCTTGTAGTGATTTGATCTCCAAATGTCATAGTAACATTTCTACAATTTAACCAAATATAGTCCGACTTGGATGTATTTTACTGACTCTTCAGAAACAAATTTATCAGTGGGCATCCAAACTTAAATAGAAGGTTTATATCCTGCTCACCAGGGAAGTCCAAAATTATTTATTTATTCAGTTGCACTGGATCTTAGTTGCAGGGTGCAGGATCTTCCATGAGGCACACAGAGTCTCTACCTGTAGACCAGAGACTCCAGAGTGTATGGGTTCAGTAACCCCAGGGCGTGTGGGATCTTAGTTCCCTGATCAGGGATCAAACCCATGTCACCTGTATTGAAGGCAGATTCTTAACCATTGCACTATGAGGGAAGTCCCACCACCTACACACGATACATAGAATTCAAACTGAGTCATTCAGTTGCTGAGTAATAAGAATTATGAATTCCTCATGAAAGTCAAACATGGTCCAGATTCCATCAAAGAAAATAATTAAATTATTTGTTCAGTGAATATTGTTAGGAGTTCTAGGAAAAGCTGTAATGTATTACTATTTTAGGAAAGCTATCAGACCTCCTACCAGGTGATAGCAGAAAAGCTACCACATAGTTCTCTGCAGTGAGTCCCTCTCCTCTTTGCTAATTCAATTTCAGACTGCTTCACTCTTCTCTTTTTTCCATTTGTTGCTACCAGTAGGGAGGAGTCTTAGTAATGATTATAATGAGTTTTAGAAAGCTATAGCTTAAGAAAAAGTAATGTTAACAGATATGCTAGTTCATGTCAAATAAAAAAAAATAATTGGTAAAGAAATGATTTATCTATCTTAACTATGTATTCTAAATAAAAGAAAGTCACAAATTGCCTACTTACATTTTTTTCATCATGAAAACATATCTTAGACCCTGTGTATTAATCTGCCAGACAGCAAGTAATAAATTGATATGAGACATATTGACATAATGAAAGCAGTTTGCTTATAGTAATAATAACTATGCTACTGGAGAATTAAAGTCTCCAAGAAAATTTTTCAAGAGTTTGTATACCATCATTTATATAACTTTAAAATAAACATATAATTTAGGATTTTTCTAATCATGAATAGATGCAACTATAATAATGTGAACCACAAATGTTAGAATTGCCCAGTCCTCAAATTTTGGCAGTTTAAGGAACTGGATTAACTCAGTTGAGCCAGCAAGATTCATTTCACAATAGAGAACCCACTTGGTCATCTTAAAGGGTTGTTGCTGCTGCTGCTAAGTCACTTCAGTCATGTCCAACTTGTAGCGACCCCATGGACTGCAGCCTACCAGGCTCCTCCGTCCATGGGATTTTCCAGGCAAGAGTACTGGAGTGGGGTGCCATTGCCTTCTCTGCTTAAAGGGTTAAGAGGCTTCAATGGGATGTTTTCTTCAAAAGTTAGCTGCAGAAAGGGGTAATGTGGTGATTTTAAGAATGTGAAATTGAAGTTCAAAGATCTAGAAATTTTTACCAGGCAGATGGCCTTGCTTAAATCAATCAGCACTCAGTTTCCTCATCAGCAAACAAGGGACAACTCCAACTATGATCCTCTCATAGAAGTATGAGAGTCAAATTGAAGTCTATTCAAACTTGTCTATGTGCATATGCATTTATTCGCTGTCTTGAAAAAATGTATGTGTATATATGTGAGGGAAATAAATGTAGAAATTGGGACAAAATAAAAGTACAAAAGTCAGAAAAAGCCAGATGGTCAATATGTGAAAATGCATGCCAAAAGATTAAGCAAAATGGTGGCTAGAAGAGGGGCTGCACATTTGGTGGAAAGATAGTAGATTCCAAGACATTAAAGTGAAAAGAGAGAGAAACTGCAGAACTTGTGGTACCTAAAATGATAAATCAAAAAAAAAAAAAAAGATAAATCATTTACTGAGATGAGACCAAATTTTTAATGATACTGAACTGTCAGAGAAATTTTTCTAGTGGACCTCAAAAAAGTGTACACTTTGAATAAATAAAAATCATCAAAATCTTTCCAACCACTTGTTTGAATCCATAAAATGATTAATTTAATAGGACTGTTTATTGTCATAAATCTTAGCACAGGCCAACATAGGATTATAATGTTGAATCACAGTTTAATAGAACCAACATTTTGGTATGTCAAAACAGGTGTGGTGCAAGTACACAGCTCTTTACCGGCTGGTGTGAGCACACTGTAAATGCACTTAACTCAAGCAGTTCTCAAACATTTTGGTCTCAGGGTGAATTTGATGTACAGAACTACCAGATACATGCCAAGTAAATGTTGAAGGATATCTCTTACAAATTATAATTCTGATTTTGGAATAGTTGAATTTAATCCACTTTAACAGATATTAAATTTTCTTTGAACCACTCTTAAGTTCAAGTGATACAATGATATCCTTAATGAATTGAAGAATACCTCAATTTTGTAGAGCTGGTTGGACATCAAGTTGGAAGTATATATCTAGCTTATTCAGAAATAATGTTGTATCTTTATAAGTCTAAAACAGTTCTGAGTCAAAACATTTTCAAATAACACTATGGATAAGGATTCGGGGTGAGGGGGGGGGGGGGAAGTACCAAGGGATTTCACAGCTGAACAGTAAAATGCTTCCATATCTCAACTGGAATCTTGATTCCCTTACTCTCATCATCCAAATTCATGCTATAGGACATCCTCATGATCAATAATGTTCAATTTGGGTCTTCCTACCCTATATTATTGTCCCTGGTTGGGTTTTTAAAAAAATAATGAGACTTTTATAATATGATTGAATTTTAAGCAACATCTTCCAAATTTCAATTACCAATGATTCTCAAAGCCAACAGTCCTCATAATATCAGTTAGGAGCAGAGAGAGCTCTGCATTTGCCAAATCCAAAAGATTAGATAGTGTTCATTTTAATCTAAGAGCCAATCGTTGGTGAAAAATGAAAAGGAGACTACTTGTTCTAATTACTAGAGACAAAGTTTTAAGCAATCCTCACATTGCTCAACATCGGGGTCCAGCTTACCTTTCTAAGACTCTCTAATTCTTTTTTTCAGCTTTATTGAAATAAAATTGACATATAACATTGTATAAGTTTAAGGTATATAGCATGACTTGATATACATAAATGTTGTGAATAGTGACATAATAAGGTCAGTTAACTCACCCATAACTTCACATTATGTGTATGTGTGTGAGTTGAGAAATGTTATGGTCCACTCTCTTAGGAATTTTCAAACTGTACAACGCAGTATTGTTAACTATAAGCTTCTCTGGTTGTTCAGTGGTAAAGATTCCACCTGCAGTGCAGGAGATGAAGGTTCAATCCCTGGATTGGGAAGATTCCCTGGAGAAGGAAATGGCAACCCACTCCAGTGTTCTTGCCTGGGAAACCCCATGGACAGAGGAAACTGGCAGGCTACAGTCCATGAGATCAGAGAAGAGTTGGACACGATTTGGTGACTAAACACACATACACACATTATTAATTGTGGTTGCCATTCTTTACAGTACTCCCCAGAATTTATTCATCTTATAAGAGGAGTTTGTACTTTGTGACCACTTTGAATCATTTTCCCTAATTTTTACCTCTGTTGACCACAAATCTATTGTCTGTTTTGTGAGTTTAGCTTTTTTGCATTCCACATATAACATCTCATTGTGATTTTAACTTGTATCTCTCTGATAATTAGTGATGGTGAGCACCCTTTCATGGAACTGGCTCCTTTGTATGTCTTCTTTGGAAAAACATCCCTTCAAGTCTTCTGCCCAATTTAGATTATTTTTGTGCTATTGAGTTGGGTGAGTTCCTTATATATTTTGAGTATTAATCCCTTAGAGGATATATGGTTTGTGAATCATTTCTTCCACTTCATGGTGAGTTTTCACTTATTAAATGTTTCTTTTGCTGCACAGAAGCTTTGTAGTTTGATATAATTCCACTTTATTTTTGCTTTTGTTGCTTGTGTCATATCCAAAAGATAATTGCCAAGATCAATGTCAAGGAAATTTCCTCTAGGAATTACACAGTTTCAGGTCTTAGTGGTTTAAGATAGAGGTCTAGTTTTATTCTTTTGCATGAGCATTTTCAGTTTCTCTAGCACCATTTACTAAGCAAACTATCTTTTCCCTTTTGAATACTGTGAATAATTGTCAAACATTTGTTGACCACATATATGCAAATTTATTCCTGGGCTCTGTTATATTTCATTGGTCTATGCATCGGTTGTAATTTTTGTGTTTGTCTTTTATTTGCTTGCAGTACCATACTGTTTGATTATTATAAACTTAAAAATCAAGAAGTGTGAGGCTTCCAGTTTTGTTCTTTCTCAAGATTGAATATTTGGGGTCTTTTTGGTTTCATACAAGTTTTAGCATGTTTTGCTATTTCTGTAAAAAATGCCATTGGAATTTTGATAGGTATTACATTGAATCTGGGCTTCCCAGGTGGTTCAGACAGTAAAGACTCTGCCTGCAATGCAAGAGACCCAGGTTCAATCCCTGGGTTGGGAAGATACCCTGGAGAAGGGCATGGCAACCCACTCCAGTATTCTCCAGCCTGGAGAATTCCATAGACAGACATTCCTGGCAGGCTACAGTTCATGGGATTGCACAGAGTTGAACATGACTGTGCAACTAACACTTTCACTTTTCACATTGAATCTAAATTGCTTTAGGGCATTTTGGACATTTTAAGAATATTAATTACTCCAATATATGAACAATTTCCATTTATTTGTGCTGTCTTCAATTTCTGCAATCATCTCTTGTTTTGCAGGTTGTGCTCCCTGGCAGGGCAATATCCCTGGTAGCTGGGCTCTGCAATCATTCCTGGTTTGGTGCGGCCTCAATCTCTAGATTGTGCTTTTGATTGCACTCTATGTTCAGGTGGGTGGAGCCTCTGGTTGTACTCTGGTATCAGGCAAAACACCAGCTATGCCCCAAAGTTGAGCCGGGCTGCAGGCTGGTCTTCAAGATCAAGTAGGCTATAAGAGGTGCTCTATGGGTACTGAACATCTGTGACCATATTTTCCAAAGGTTGGAACTGGATATTTTATTCAACAGTTTGGTATAGCTTTAAATTTGCTTCTTTGCCCAGGCAGGGACTTAGAATGGACTCCATAGCTGATATGGTCATTGGTTGGGAACTAAATCAGACAGTACTTCCAGCTGAGCTCTCTGGCCAGACAAGGTCACCAGTTTGGCTCTGCAGATGGCTTGAGCTGCTGCCTAGGATCTCTGCTCAGACAGCACTGTAATTAAGAACTTGGTCTGTCAGGATGTCAGTACTAGTTCATGTGAGCCCTGGCCCACTTCTCTGTTTCTGTTTGATCCCCAGTGGTCAAGCCATACAGATCCCCCCAATAATCCCCAAGAGTAATCCCTAAGGGAGGGCCCAAGGGCATCCTTCAGCTAAATATCCACCTCAGGTTCGCTTCCTACTAGAGAAACTATAGACCCAGGACCACCCTGTTAGTGAATACTGTGCCAGTCACGAGGAGGGACATTATGGTCACAGTGAAATTGCTTCATTTACCCTTCTAGTGAGTTATTCATCAGTCTCAGTGTTCCAGGAGGGTGACTCAGCCTTACTCCCAGGTTCTGGTATTTTCACAGTGATGCTTTATCTATAGATAGTTGCCAGTTGATATTCCTGTGAGGGGAACTGAAGTTGGAAAAGACCCATGCTGCCATCCTAATGATGTTTTCTGATGCTTTTTAAAAGTATGGTTGATTTAGAATGATGTGTTAGTATCAGGAGTACAGCAAAGTGGAAAAATGATTCAGTTATATTAATTAATATAGATTAATAAATAATAATTAATATATACAGATTATGTCCCTTATAAGTTATTACAAAATTTTGAGTATACTTCCCTATGTTATTCAATAGTTCCTTCTTGATTATTATTTTATTTTATTTTCTTAATTTTATTGAAGTATAGTTGATTTACAGTGTGTTAATTCCTGCTCTACAGCAAAATGCCTCAGGTACTATACAACATATATATTCTTTTTCATACACTTTATTCTAGTTCATCATGGGATTTTTTTTTAATTAAAGGATAATTGCTTTACATAATTTTGTTGTTTTCTGCCAAATATCAACATGAATCAACCACAGCTATATGTATGTCCCCTCCCTCTTGAACCTCCCTTCCATCTCTCTACACATCTGGACCATCTGATTGCTACAGAGCCCCTGTTTGAGTTCCCTGAATTGTAGAGTAAGTTCCATTGGTTGTCTATTTTACATATGGTAATGTAAGTTTCCTTATTACTCTCTCCATAAATCTCACCCTCTCCTTCCTCCCCCCAACTCCATGTCTATAAGTCTTTTCTCTATGTCTGTTTCTTCATTGTTACCTTGCAAATAAATTCATTGGTGCCATCTTTCTAGATTTCATATATATGTGTTAGTATACCATATTTCTCTTTCTGAATTACTTCACTCTGTATAACAGATTCTAGGTGCATCCACCTCATCAGAACTGACTCAAATGCAATCCTTTTTACGGCTGAGTAATATTCTCTTGTATATATGTACCACAGCTTCTTTATCAAGTCATCTGTCGGTGGACATCTAAGTTACTAACATGTTCTAGCTATTGTAAATGGTTCTGTAATAAACTTTCGGGTGCATGTGTCTGTTCCAGTTTTGGTTTCCTCAGGGTATATGCCTAGTAGTGGGATTGCTGGGTCGTATGATGGTTTTATTCCTAGTTTTTTAAAGGGTCTTACCATCTTCCATAGAAACTGTATCAATTTAAATTCCCACCAACAGTGCAAGAGGATTCCCTTTTTTATATGCCCTCTCCAGGATTTATTATTTGTAGACATTTTGTTGATGGCCATTCTGACCAGTGTGAGGTGATATCTCATTGTAGTTTTGACTTGCATCTCTCAAATAATGAGCAATGTTGGGTATCTTTTCATGTCTTTGTTAGCCATTTGTATGTCTTCTTTGGAGAAATGTCTGTTTAGGTCTTTTTCCCATTTCTTGACTGGGTTGTTTATTTTTTCTGGTATTGAGTTGTATGAGCTATTTGCTTATTCTGTAAATGAATTCTTGGTCATTTTTTTCCATTTGCTATTATATTCTCTGATTCTGAGGGTTGTCTTTTCACCTTGTTTATAGTTTCCTTTGTTGTGCAAAAGCTTTTAAGTTTAATTGTATTCAACTTGTTTATTTTTGTCCTTCTAATGAATATTCAGGATTGAATTATTTTAGGACTGACCGGTTTGATTTCTTTGCAGTCCAAGGGACACTCAAGAGCCTTCTCTAAAATCACAGTTCAACAGCATCATTTCTTTGGTGCTCAGCTTTCTTTATGATCCAACTCTCACAACCATATATGCCTACTAGAAAAAACATAGCTTTGACCAGACAGACTTTTGTTGGCAAAGTAATGTCTCTGCTTTTCAATACACTGTGTAGTTTTGTCATAGCATTTCTTCCAAGGAGCAAATGTCTTTTAATTTCAGCAGAATAAAAAGTGAGATTACCAATGAGACCTATGGCAAATTAACTTCTTAAGAATGAACAAATGAAAAAAAAAAAAAAAGAATGAACAAATGATGTCAGAAGAAGAGTCTGAGATATATAATAGTAAGCAAATAAGTTAAATATTAAAGAGGTATATATAGATAGATTTCTATATAAATTAATAAAAATAACATATAATGTATGGTGATAGAACAACAGAAATTAAATCATAAACAAAAGTATCATGTGAATCAGGATGCAGATGTTTGAGGATCAGATAGCATCACAAAGAGTCAGACACAACTGAGCTACTGAACTGAACTGAACTGATTCATCTGAAAGTGTCTTTTTTCCAGTCTAATTTTTCATACATTGATTTTTCTGGCTGTGTGTATCAGTTATCTATTGCTATATAGCAAAACATGATTTATTTTATTTGGTGTTGGTTTTGAGTCTTAAGAAACACCTATGTATTAGTTTTCCATTGTAGCTGGAAAAAATCAATACAAACAGTAATTGTAAATAACCCCAATTTATTATCTCATAATAACTCCAAAATGAATGTATTACACAATATCAATATGTTAGTAGAGATTAAATCCTTCTGGAGGCTCTAGGGAAGAATCTGTTTCTTTACTTTTTCCAGCTTCTAGATATTGAATGCATTCCTTGGCTTGTGGCTCTTTCCTCTCTTCAAAGCCAGCATTATGGCAGAGTAGTATCTTCAAATCTCTCTTCTCCTCATTCCCTTTCTGTCTCTCTCTCTCTCATTTCTGCTTTTGTTGTCATCTCTTGCTTTGACTCTTTTAAAGATCCTGTGATGACATTAGGCTCACTCAGATAATCCAGATAACATCTCAATTCCTGATTTATTGACTATGACAAAGCCTTTGACTGTGTGGATCACAACAAAATGTGGAAAATTCTTCAAGAGATGGGAATAACAGATCACCTGACCTGCCTCCTGAGAAACCTGTATGCAGGTCAAAAAGCAACAGTTAGAACTGGACATGGACCAACAGACTGGTTCCAAATATAAAAAGGAGTACATCAAGGCTGTATATTGTCACCCTGCTTATTTAACTTATTTAACTTCTATGCAGAAACGCTAGGCTGGAGGAAGCACAAGCTGGAATCAAGATTGTCAGGAGAAATATCAGTAACCTCAGATATGCAGATGACACCACCCTTATGGCAGAAAGTGAAGAACTAAAGAGTCTCTTGATGAAGTGAAGGAGGAGAGTGAAAAAGCTGGCTTAAAACTCAACATTCAGAAAACTAAGAATTATGGCATCTGGTCCCATCACTTCATGGTAAATAAATGGGGAAACAGTGGAAAGAGTGAGAGACTTTATTTTGGGGGGCTCCAAAATCACTGCAGATGTTGTCTGCAGCCATGAAATTAGAAGATGTTTGCTCCTTGAAAGGAAAGCTATGACCAACCTAGACGGCATATTAAAAAGCAGAGACATTATTTTGCCAGCAAAATTCTGTCTAGTTAAAGCTATGGTTTTTCAGCAGTCATGTATGGATGTGAAAGTTGGACTATAAAGAAAGCTGAGTGCCAAAGAATTGATGGTTTTGAACCTTGGAGAAGACACTTGAGAGTCCCTTGGACTGCAAAGAGATCCAATCAGTCCATCCTAAAGGAACTCAATCCTGAATATTCATTGGAAGGACTGATGCTTCAATATTTTGGCCACCTGATGCGAAGAACTGACTCATTGGAAAAGACCCTGATGGTGGGAAAGATTGAAGGCAGGAGGAGAAGGGGATGACAGAGGATGAGATGGTTGGATGGCATTCCTGACTCAATGGATATGAGTTTGAGTAAACTTCGGGAATTGGCAATGGACAAGGAGGCCTATTGTGCTGCAGTCCATGGAGTCACAAAGAGTTGGACACTACTGAGTGACTGAATTGAACTAGACTTGCTCTGACTCTTTTAAAGATCCTGTGATGACTTTAGGCTCACTCAAATAATCCAGGGTAACATCTCCATTTCAAGGTCTTTAATCACATCTGAATGCAAGGTCCCTTTTGGTTAGTAAGGTAATATACCCACATATTCCATAGATTAGGATATGGACATCTTTGGCAGGGTTGTAAGGGTATTATTTTGTCACAATTGACCTGGGAGGATCTCATTTGGAATGAGTTCACATGCTTTCATCCTTCAATGAATTAACCTAGGCTTCTTCATATTATAGAGGTTGAGTTCCCAAGAGCAGGAAGCTATGCTTCCCAAGGGTTTTTAAGCTTCAAATTTGATAATATCATATTAATCAAAGCACAAAAACAACCTTAGAGTTAATGTGGGAGAAGAATATATAAGAACATGATTAAAAGAAGAAAAAACTTGTTTAGAACAGTTACTAAAATCTAACATCATATGGTAATCTGGATTATTTTGTCTCAGAACTTTGAAGACATGGTTTCAATGTATTTTAAGGTGCTGTAATTATAATTATTGTTTCTTTTTAAATGCTCTGGCCTTCTTTCTCGATGCTTGGATATGGTTTCTTCACCTGCACATTCTTATTTTTAAGAGTTCTGGAAAAATTTTTCAGTCATTATCTCCTTGAAAACTGCCTCTCCTTCAGTTACCTTTATTCTCTTTTTGTGATTTTTGTTAGACTTATGCAAGACGTTTAAATTAAAATCTCCATATATTTTCACATTTTTTTTAAAATTTTCTATATCTTTACATTTCTGAGCTGCTATTTTGGTAATTCCTACTGAGGCATCTTCCACTTCATTAATTCTATTTTTAGTTATCTATTCTGCTATTTTTCCTCTTAAATGTGTGTGTGTGTGTGTGTGTGTGTGTGTGTTTGAGTAATCATATTATTTATCATATTTAGAAGTTCCACTTGTGTTTTGAAGTTGTATGTCAATCTCCAATATGCTAGACTTGATGGATGACTTTTGTCATGATGTCCTTTATTTTTTAACCATTATATGCATAGCTGTTCTATATTCTATATCTGAGTAATACAATAACTGAAGCCCTTAGAGCTCTAAATCTATTAGCTTTTGTCCCCCTTTACTTACTTTCTGTAATTCAGTTTAGTTCAATTCAGTTCAGTCATTCAGTCATGTCTGACTCTTTGCAACCCCATGGACTGCAGTACGCCAGGCTTCCCTGTCCATCACCAACTCGCAGAGCTTACTCAAATTCATGTCCATCCAGCGAGTGATGCCATCCAACCATCTCATCCTCTGTCATCCCCTTCTCCTCCTGCATCCAATTTTTCCCACTGTCATGGTCCTTTCCAATGACTCAGCTCTTCGCATCAGGTGGCCAAAGTATTGGAGCTTCAGCCTCATCATCAGCTCTTCTAATGAATATTCAGGACTGATTTCCTTTGGGATTAACTCTTGTATTTCCTTGCAGTCCAAGGAACTCTCAAGAGTCTTCTCCAACACCACAGTTCAAAAGCATCAATTCTTTACCTCTCAGTCTTCTTTATAGTCCAACTTCACATCCATACATGACTACTGAAAAACCATAGCTTAACCAGACAGAATTTTGTTGTCAAAGTAATGTCTCTGCTTTTATTATGCTGTCTAGGTTGGTCATACCTTTTCTTCCAAGGAGCAAGCGTTTTTTAATTTCATGGTTGCAGTCACCATCTGCAGTGATTTTGGAGCCCCCCAAAATAAAGCCTCTCACTGTTTCCACTGTTTCCCCATCTATTTGCCATGAAGTGATGGGACCCAATGCCATGATCTTAGTTTTCTGAATGTTGAGCTTTAAACCACCTTTTTCACTCTCCTCTTTCACTTTCATCAAGAGGCTCTTTAGTTCTTCACTTTCTGCCATAGGTGTGGTGTCATCTGCATAGCTGAGGTTATTGATGTTTCTCCAAGGAATCTTGATTCTAGCTTGTGCTTCCTCCAGCCCAGCATTTCTCATGATGTACTCTGCACATAGGTTAAATAAGCATGGTGAGAGTATGCAGACTTGACGTACTCCTTTTGGAACCAGTCTATTGTTGCATGTCTAGTTCTAACTGTTGCTTCTTGACCTGCATACAGATTTCTCAGGAGGCAGGTCAGGTGGTCTGTTATTCCCATCTCTTGAAGAATTTTCCACAGTTTGTTGTGATGCCCACAGTCAAAGTCTTTAGTGTAATCAATAAAACAGAACTAGATTTTCTTCTGTAACTATTCCTTTTTCAATCATCCAACAGATGTTGGCAATTTGATCTCTGGTTCAAACTGCCAAACTATTACTTTCTGTAATAATGGCTTTTTTTTTTTTTAATGTCATGATCTTTGATTGATAGAACTTTAGTACCTGTTAATTGTTTGGAGTTTTAAATGGAGATGGGAAACCATTCTTGTGAAAATGATTTACTTCTTCCATTTCTAGCAGTTATCTAGACCACTGAGCTAGACTCAATAAGCATTCCCTATAGGGTCTCACTTCAGAGCTTAAGGCCAAATTTACCTTTGCCACGCAGCCTAGAGATCAATTTTCAGATAGCAACTCTACCTCAGGCATCTGTGACCCTTCCACATCCTTTTTTGATTTTGAATTTAGCTGGACCACAGTTTTTATTGTTTCTTTCTTAACTGATCTCCTTTTTTTCTTTAAGAGTGAAGACTACTTGGGGTCTTTCTGTACCTTTTGTGAGACCTTCAATGTATCATAACCAATATCTTGCAAAGTTTTAGTTGTTATAGAACTGAATGGTCACTTGAAAAATCTAAGTATCTATAATAATAAAAAAATAGAGATGTTACATGAATTTTTTAGTTATTAAGGATAAAGAATAAATTTCTCAAGTAGAAAAAACAGCATGAATAAAACCACAAGAAAAAGTCTAAATGTGCTTCATGTAATTCTGAGTTATGTAAGTTCTTCTGAAGTAGGTGTTAAGAGATACAGGTGCCTAGATGAAAGGAAATGCTTCTCTTCCATATGCATATGTATACTCTTCCATTTCTCTTAAAACACATTACAATCCTTGTGTATTTTTTTTTTACCACAGCCAAAACTGTTGAGAAATATCAATTAACACTTGGCCTTAGAATTACAGAGACAAAAGAGAGAGATTGAAAATTTGATGACCTGGAGAATACACGTTTGGACTTCCCTGGTGGCTTAGATGGTAAAACGTCTTGCTTACAATGTGGGAGACATGCATTGGGAAGAACCTCTGGAGGAGGAAACGGCAACCCACTCCAGTACTCTTGCCTGGAAAATCCCATGGGTGGAGGAGCATGGTAGGCTACAGTCCATGGGGGTCGCAAAGAGTCAGACACGACTGAGCAACTTCACTTCACTTCAAAAGGAATATCTGTTACTCAGCTCTGTCTTCCTGTTGCCATTCAAGAGTAATAACCCAGTGTTGGCACATCTTTTGATATTTAAAACAAACCAAATATTCAGATGCTTCTGAGAAATATGACTTTTGGGCAATGAGATGAATGATTTTAAATAATCCTATGTAATTTAATAACTTGCACATCAAAATATCAAAGACTTGGGGGCAAAACTAGCTTAATAATTGGTGATTTCCAACATGCAACCAATTTATGGGGGAAAAAAAAGTGGAAATTTTAGCTGGAACTACACACTAGAAGCCTTGCTAAAGTGTTATTCTTTATGGAGACTTTTAACATGGAAGTGGCTGGACTTATATAGTATTTCATAAACAATAATCAACATGATACAAAAGATGTACTAGAACAATGGTCTCTTTTTTGATCATACACTCAGCAATAAAAACTATTTGATTATATATTTTCTAATATACAGATAATTATTTGGTTGGAAGTATATACATTTGGTTGGAAGAATATACTTTATAATATGCATATTATAAAGTATATTCAAAAATAAAACTTTAAGAAGGATAAATTTAAATGACATAAATATTATTTTACAATGTATTTCTTATTGTGATACTTTGCATTAGCACTAGCCACTATCTCAAAGCACATATACCTCATCATTAATAGTAGTGGATATAAATATATATTCAAATATTTTTGCTGATGTTAGCAACATTTGGAAAATTTCTTATATCTGATCTAACGTCATTTTTATCCTATAATGAGACTGAAGAAGTGCTTCTTTTAGAAGTGCATGCTGAGTTTTCATAAAATCCATTTGTATTTGCAATATTAGTATAATTTTCCATCTTTAATTTCATCCCCATGAGAAATGAAATATTTCCTGCCATATTAGTAATCAAGGATGTCACAGTCATCAGCAATTGCAGCCCTCCAATATGACCAGGTAAGCCCTAAGGGAGCTCAGCAAGGAAAATATCTGCTATCTAGCAGTAATCAAATTACAGCCACTCCCTACTGTGAGTTCTGAGGAACTCAGGATATGAAAACAGGATACTGGCCCAGGATAGCTGAGGTGCATATCAAAGGAATGATTTAAGTAAGCCCAGACTCTTACATCTCCCCATACATATATTAACTTAGGATATCTTGTTTTCTTTAATTTACAGAAAACTTTTGACATTCAGACTAGCTACTCTTTGTTCAAAAACTTCTATATAACCTGCCTCTTCACCTTGTCTCCTCAGAGCAATTCTTTCAGGGTTACTTGAGGTGCTGTCTCCCTGACTTGAAGTCCTAAAATTTCTTACTGAATAAAACACAACTCCCAACTTTTAGACTGTGCATATTTTTAAGTCAACATCTAACATATTTTTAGGACTTTGATCAACATTGATCATTCATTTCCTTAAAAATAGAAAGTATAGTCTTTAAATCCACTGAACTGGAATGAATAAACCACAATATCTAATGCAAGCTGAAGAAAGATGAAGAGTGAAGGCTCCAACTCCTCCATATTATGGCCCTTCCTCTCTTTCTTCAAGATAACATGTCTCCCAATATTGTCAAATAAGCATATACTTATAAATTGAGTTGGAGGCCAGCATCAACATATATGTTAAATATCGGTAAAAATAAGCTTCTTTCTGATTTTTAAGACATCAAATTAATGTAAAACAAATCTATGATTTTCTGCCTTGAAATCTAAAGGGCCATTTTGAGTACTGTGAGTACTCATAGGTGCATGGGTTTATTTCTGGGCTTTCTATTTTGTTCCATTGGTCTATATTTCTGCTTTTGTGCCTGTACCATACTACCTTGATGACTGCAACTTTGTAGTGTAATCTGAATTCAGGGAAGTTTGATTCCTCCAGTTCCATTCTTCATTCTCAAGACTGTTTTTGCTATTCAGAGTCTTTTGTGTTTCCATATAAATTGTGAAAAATTTTGCTCTAATTCTGTGAAAAATTCCCCCATTTGTAATTTGATAGGGATTAAGATGAATCTGTACATTGTATTTGGTAGTATAGACATTCCCACAATAATGATTCTTCCAACCCAGGAACATGTAATATCTCTCCTTCATGTCACCTTTGATTTCTTTCATCAGTGTTTTATACCTTTCTGTATACAGTTCTTTTGTCTCATTAGGTAGGTTTATTCCTAGATATTTTATTCTTTTTATTGCAATGGTGAATAAGATTGATTCTTAATTTTTCTTTCTGATTTTTCATTGTTAGTATATAGGAATGCAAGTGATTTCTGTGTATTGAGTTTGTATCCTGTGACTACTAAATTCACTAATTAGCTCTAGTAATTTTCTGATAGTATCTTTAGGGTTTTCTCTGTATAGTATCATGTCATCTGCAAACAGTGAGAGTTTTACTTCTTTTCCAATCTGTATTCCTTTTATTTCGTTTTCTTCTCCTATTGCCACAGTTAGGACTTCCAAAGCTATGTTGAATAATAGTAGTGAGAGTGGACACCCTTGTCTTATTCTGATCTTAGAAGGAATGCTTTTAGCTTTTCTCCATTGATAATAATGTTTACTGTGGGATTATCATATATAGCTTTTACTGTGTTGAGACAGGTTTCTTCTATGCCCATTTTTTGATGATTTTTTATCATAAATAGGTGCTGGATTTTGTCAAAGGATTTTCCTGCAACTATTGAAATTATATATGATTTTTATCTTTCAGTTTGTTAATATAGTGTATCATATTGAATGATTTGCATATATCAAAGAACCCTTGCATGCTTTGAATAAACCTGATTTGATCACAGTGTATGAGCTTTTTAATGTGCTGTTGAATTCTGTTTGCTAGAATTTTGTTGAGGATATTTGCATCTATGTTCATCAGTGATACTGACCTGTAATTTTCTTTTTTGTGTGTCTTTGCATAGTTTCAGTATCAGGGTGATGGTGGCCTCATAGAATGAGTTTGGACGTTTCCTTCCTCTGCAACATTTTGAAAGAATTTTAGAGGGATAAGCATTAACTCTTTTCTAAACGTTTGATAAAATTCCCCTGTGAAGCCATCTGGTCCTGGGCTTTTGTTTTTTGGGAGATTTTTTATCACAGTTTCAATTTTAGTGCTTGTAATTGGGTTGTTCATGATTTCTATTTCTTCCTGGTTCAGTCTTGGAAGATTGAACTTTTCTAAGAATCTGTCCATTTCTTTCAGATTGTCCATTTTCTTGCTATATAGTTGCTAATAATAGTCTGCTATAATCCTTTGTATTTCTTCATTGTCTGTTGTAACCTCTCCTTTTTCATTTCTAATTATGCTGACTTGATTCTTCTCTCTTTTTTTCTTGATGAGTCTGGCTAAAAGTTTTGTTAATTTCATATATCTTGTCAAAGAACCAGCTTTCAGATTTATTAATCTTTACTATTGCTTCTTTCATTTCTTTTTCAATTATTTCTGCTCTGAACTTTATGATTTCTTTCCTTCTGCTAACTTTGAGGTTTTTTGTTCTTTTTCCAGTTGTTTTAAGTGTAAATTTTGGTTGTCTAGTCAATGTTTTTTTGTTTCTTGAGGAAGGACTGTATTGCTATGAACTTACCTTTTAGAACTGCTTTTGCTGCATCCCATAGGTTTTGTAACCTGTCCATTTAGAAATGTACTGTTTAATCTACATGCATTTTTTGTTTTTTGTTTTTGTTTTTTGTTTTTTTGTAATTGATCTCCAGTCTCAGTGTTGTGGTCAGAAAAGATGCTCAATATGATTTCAATTTTCTTAAATTCACTGAGGCTTGACTTGTGACCCAAGATGTGCTCTATCTTGGAGAAAGTTCCATGTACACTTGAGAAGAAAGTGTATTCTGCATTTGGATAGAATATCCTGAAGTTATCAATGAGTTCCAGCTGGCCTAATGTGTCATTTAAGGCTTATATTTCCTTGTTAATTTTATGTTTCAATGATTTGTCCATTTGTGTAAGTGGGATGTTAAACTCTTCTACTATTATTATGTTATTATCTGTTTCTCATTCTATGTCTGTTAATGTTTGTCCTAAGTACTGACATGCTCCTATGTTGGCTGCATAGATATTTCCAATTGTTATGTCTTCCTCTTGGATTGATCCCTAGATCATTATGTAATGTTCTTCATGGTCTCTTGTAATATTCTTTATTTTAAGGTCTATTTTGTCTGATATCAGGATTGCTACTCCAGCTTTCTTTTGATTTCCATTTGCATGAAATATATTTTTCCATCCTCTCACTTTCAGTCTATATGTGTCTTGAGGTCTGAAGTGGGTTTCTTGTAGACAGCGTATATTTGGGTTTTGTTTTTATATCCATTCTGCCAATCTGTGTCTTTTGGTTGGAACATTTAATCCATTAAATGTAAACATTTAATACATTTTAAAAATTTATTGATATATATATATCTATTGTTGTTACCTTTATTGTTTGAGGTTTATTTCTGTAGATCTTTTCCTTCTCTTTTATTTCCTGACCACATAAGTCTCTTTACCATTTGTTGTAAAGCTGGTTTGGTGGTACTAAATTTTCTTATCTTTTGCTTCTCTGTTAAGCTTTTGACTTCTCCATCAATTTTGAATGAGATCTTTGCAGGTAGGGTAATCTTGATTGTAGATGCTTCCCTCTCAGTATTTTAAATATATCCTTCCATTCCTTTCTGGCCTGCAGAGTTTCTGCTGAAACATCAGCTGTTAAACATATTGGGTTTCCCTTGTATGTTACTTAGTGCTTTTCCCTTGATGCTTTTAATATTCTTACTGTGTGCTTAATCTTTGTTAGTTTGATTAATATGTGTCTTGGCATATTTCTCCTTGGGTTTATCCTGTACAGGAATCTGCTTTTCTTGGACTTGATTGGTTATTTCTTTTCCCATGTTGTGGAAATCTTCAACTATAATCTTTTAAATTTTTTTCTCATATCTCATTTTTTCTTTTCTTCTTCTGAGAACCCTATAATTCAAATATTGGTGCGTTTAATATTGTCTCAATGGTCTCTGAGACTATCCTCAGTTCTTTTCATTCTTTTCACTTTATTCTACTCTTCAGCAGTTATTTCCACTATTCTATCTTCCAGCTCACTTATTCATTCTTCTGCCTCATATATTCTGCTATTGATTCCTTCTGGAGTATTTTTAGTTTCAGTAATTGTGTTGCTTGTCTCTTTGTGTTTATTCTTTATTTCTTCTAGGTCTTTGCTAATTGATTTTTGCATTTTCTCTGTTCTATTTTCGACATTTTGGATCATCTTTGTTTTTATTATTCTGAACTCTTTTTCAGGTAGTTTGCCTATTTACTCTTCATTTATTTGGACTTGTGCGTCTCTAGGTTGTTCCTTCATTTGTGCAATATTTCTCTGTCTTTTCATTATTATTATTATTATTTTAAAACATTGTTAAAGCCTCCTTTTCCCAGGCTTCCCAGTCTGATTCTTTCTTCCTGTTGGTTTCTGCCCTCATAAGGTTGGTTCAGTGTTTTGTAAGCTCTATGCAGGGTGTGATTCATGTTTACACTCTGGTGGGAGGAGGTGAGTTGTTGTGTCTTTTTCCTCTGATGGGCAGGGTTGAGTGAGCTGGTAATCCTGTCTGCTGATGATTAGGTTTCTATTTTTGTCTTGCTTGTTGTTGGACGGGGCATCCTGCCCAGGGTTCTACTGACAGTTGTGTGATGCCAGGCCTTGTATACAAGTGGTTGCCTTTGTGGGAATTCTCACTATTTGATACTCCCTAGGGTTAGGAGTTCTCTGGTAGTGTAGGGTATTGGAGTCAGCGCTCCCACTCCAAAGGCTCATTGCTTGATCTCTGGCCAGGAAAAAAGATTCCACAGATAGTTTGATATGGAATTAAACAAGATTGAAGCAAATTCACAAAAATGAGAAACAAAAGGCACACCCCCAAACAAATGCCAGTTACAAAATCAGGCAAATAAGTAAAGTCATGTAATATATACACATACATATACACCCATAAGCAAAACCAAAATAGTCCAAAAAACAAAATACAATAGACAAACCCAGTGAACAAAGAAAACCAAAAATGATATCCACTAGTTAAGAACAAAATTAACTAAAGCACAAACTGGAAAACAAAATTAAGCAAAGTGTCAACTGGGGAATAAAGCAAAACAAAACAATCTAACAAATATGCTTAGAAAAAGAAATAATAGAAATGCAAAGTTAAATAGGGGTACATAAAGAAGATTTATATATATTACAGATTAATTGCAATAGGAAAAGAAGAGTAGAAAAGCAAACAAAGAAATAAATGTACAAAAAATAATAATACATTTTTATTTAGTCATTTATTTAAGTTATTTTATTTGGAGGATAATTGCTCTACAATACTTTGGTGATTTTCCCATACATCGACATTGATCAGACATAGGTATGTATGTGTCCCCCCATCCTGGAACTCATCCCACCTCCCTCCCCACCCCATCCCTCTGGGTTTTTAAGTGCCTTGCTTCAGGTATAAAACTTGCACTGGTCACCTATTTTAAATATGGTAATATACATGTTTCAATGCTATGCTCTCAAATCATACCACCCTCATCTTCTCTCACATAGTCCAACAGTCTGTTCTTTACATCTCTGTCTCTTTTGCTGCCTAGCATATAGAACCATTGTTACTGTCTTTTTAAATTTCATATATATGCATTAATATACTGTATCAGTATTTCTCTTTCTGACTTACTTCATTCTGTATAATAAGTTCCAGTTTAATCCACCTCATTAGAACTGATTCACATGTGTTCCTTTTTACAGCTGAGTAATAGTCCATTGTTTATATGTACCACAACTTCCTTATCCATTCGTCTGCTCATAGACACCTAGGTTGCTTCCACGTCCTAGCTATTATAAACCAGGCTGCAATGAACATTGGGCATGTATCTCTTTCATTTCTGGTTTCCTCTGTTTATGCCCAGAAGTGGGATTGCTGGGTCATATGGCAGTTCTATTTCCAGTTTTTTAAGGAATTTCCACACTGTTCTTTATAATGGCTGTACCAGTTTGCATTCTTACCAACAGTGTTAGGGAGTCCTGTTTTCTCCACACACCCTCCAGCATTTATTGTTTGTAGAGTTTTTGATGGCAGCAATTCTGACCAGTGTGAGATGGTACTTCTATGTGGATCTGATTTGCATTACTCCAATATTGAGTGATGTTGAGCATCTTTCAATGTGTTCATAGTCATCTGTATGTCTTGTTTAAAGAAATGTTTGCTTAGTTCTTTGGCCCATTTTCAACATTAATTAATTTATATTAATTGGAGAATAATTACATTACAATATTGTGGTGGTGGGTGGGAGGTTCAGGATGGCAGGACACATGTGCAACCATGGCTGATTCATGTCAATGTATGGCCCAACTTTAGATTGTGTTGTTCACTTACTGGTATTGAGCTGCATGAGCTGCTTGCATATTTTGGAGATTAATCTTTTGTCAGTTGCTTTATTTACCATTATTTCCTCCCATTCTGAAGGCTGCCTTCTCGCCTTGCTTATAATTTCTTTCATTGTGCAAAAGCTTTTAAGCTTAATTAGGTCGCATTTCTTTATTTTTGTTTTTATATCCATTACTCTGGGAGATGGATCATAGAGGATCTTGCTCTATGTGATTTATGTCAGAGAGTCTTCTGCCTATGTTTTCCTCTAAGAGTTTTATAGTTTCTGGTCTCACATTTATATCTTTAACCCATTTTGAGTTTATTTTTGTGTACAGTGTTAGAAAATGTTCTGGTTTCATTCTTTTACACATGATTCACCAGTTTTCCCAACACAACTTGATGAAGAGATTGTCTTTTCTCCATTGTATATTTTTGCTTCCTTTGTAAAAGACGAAGTGTCCGTGGGTGGGTGGATTTATCTCTGGGCTTTCTATTTTGTTCCACTGATCTATATTTTTCTCTTTGTGCCAGTACCATACTGTCTTGATGACTGCAGCTTTGTAATGTAGTCTGAATACAGGCAGGATGATTTTGCCAGTTCCTTTCTTCTTTCCCCAGATTGCTTTTGACTATTTGAAGTTTGCTGTGTTTCAGTGCAAACTGTGAAATTATTTGCTCTAGTTCTGTGAAAAATATCATTGGTAGCTTGATAGGGATTTCACTGAATCTATAAATTGCTTTGTGTACTATCCTCATTTTTGGTACACTGATTCTTCTAATCCATGGTCCTGGTATATTTCTCCATAATTTGTATCAACTTTGATTTCTTTCATCAGTGTTTTATAGTTTACTATATTTAGGTCTTTGTTTCATTAGGTAAATTTTTCTCATTGCAATGGTGAATGGGATTTTTCTAAATTTCTGTTTTTTCATTGCTAGTGTATATGAGTGCAAAGGATTTCTGTGTATTAATTTTATATCCTGCAACTTTACTATATTAATTGGCTAGCGCTAGTAATTCTGGTGGAGTCTTTAAGGCTTTCTGTGTAGAGGATCCTATCAATTTGCCTTTTCCTACTGTTCATGGGGTTCTCAAGGCAAGAACACTGAAGTGGTTTGCCATTCCCTTTTCCAGTGGACCACATTCTGTCAGACCTCTCCACCACGACCCGACCGTCTTGGGTGGCCCCACATGGCATGGCTTAGTTTCACTGAGTTAGACAAGACTGTGGTCCTGTGATCAGATTGGCTAGTTTTCTGTGATTATGGTTTCAGTCTGTCTGCCCTCTGATGCCCTCTCGCAACACCTACTGTCTTACTTGGGTTTCTCTTACCTTGGACATGGGGTATCTCTTCACGGCTGCTCCAGCAAAGCACAGTCGCTGCTCCTTACCTTGAATGAGGGGTATCCTCTCAGGACCGACCCTCCTGACCTTGAACGTGGAGTAGCTCCTCTCAGCCCTCCTGCGACCAGCAGCAGCCACTCCTTGGAGGTGGGGTATTTCCTCTCGGCCACTGCCCCTGACCTTGGGTGTGGTAGCTCTTCTCAGCCACTGCTGAGAAAATTGATGGGATACTGAAAGAGGAACTCCCCAGGTCGGTAGGTGCCCAATATGCTAATGGGGATCAGTGGAGAAATAACTCCAGAGAGAATGAAGGGATGGAGCCAAAGCAAAAACAATACCCAGTTGTGGATGGGATTGTGATAGAAGCAAGGTCTGATGCTGTAAAGAGCAATATTGCATAGGAACCTGGAATGTTAGGTCCATGAATCAAGGCAAATTGGAAGTGGTCAAACAGGAGATGGCAAGAGTGAATGTTGACATTCTAAGAGTCAGCAAACTAAAATGGACTGGAATGGGTGAATGTAACTCAGATGACCATTATATCTAGTACTGTGGGCAGGAATCCCTTAGAAGAAATGGAGTAGCCATCATGGTCAGCAAAAGAGTCCAAAATGCAGTACTTGGATGCAATCTCAAAAATGACAGAATGATCTCAGTTCATTGCCAAGGCAAACCATTCAATATCACAGTAATCCAAGACTATGCCCCAACCAGTAATGCTGAAGAAGCTGAATTTGAATGGTTCTATGAAGACCTATAAGATCTTTTAGAACTATCTCCCCAAAAAGACATCCTTTTCATGATAGGGGACTGGAATGCAAAAGTAGGAAGTCAAGAAGCACCTGGAGTAACAGGCAAATTTGGCCTTAGAGTACAGAATGAAGCAGGGCAAAGGCTAATAGAGTTTAGCTGAAATAAAGCATTGGTCATAGCAAACACCCTCTTCCAACAACACAAGAGAAGACTCTACACATGGACATCACCAGATGGTCAACACCAAAATCAGATTGATTATATTCTTTGCAGCCAAAGACGGAGAAGCTCTATACAGTCAGTGAAAACAAGACCTGGAGCTGACTGTGGCTCAGATCATGAACTCCTTATTGCCAAATTCAGACTTAAATTGAAGAAAGTTGGGAAAATCACTAGACCATTCAGGTATGACCTAAATCAAATCCCTTATGACTATAAGTGGAAGTGAGAAACAGATTTAAGGGACTAGATCTGATAGGCAGAGTTTCTGATGAACTACGGAC
Source organism: Cervus elaphus (assembly GCF_910594005.1). Taxonomy (NCBI): domain Eukaryota; kingdom Metazoa; phylum Chordata; class Mammalia; order Artiodactyla; family Cervidae; genus Cervus; species Cervus elaphus. The sequence goes on from NC_057819.1 coordinate 68,355,418, forward strand.
AGAGGTTTGTGACATTGTACAGGAGACAGGGATCAAGAACATCCCCATGGAAAAGAAATGCAAAAAGGCAAAATGGTTGTCTGAGGAGGCCTTAAAAATAGCTGTGAAAAGAAGAGAAGTGAAAAGCAAAGGAGAAAAGGAAAGACATTCCCATTCGAAAGCAGAGTTCCAAAGAATAGCCAGGAGAGATAAGAAAGCCTTTCTCAGCGATCAGTGCAAAGAAATAGAGGAAAACAACAGAATGGGAAAGACTAGAGATCTCTTCAAGAAAATGAGAGATACCAAGGGAACATTTCATGCAAAGATGGGTTTGATAAAGGACAGAAATGGTATGGACCTAACAGAAGCAGAAGATATTAAGAAGTGGTTGCAAGAATACACAGAAGAACTGTACAAAAATGATCTTCACGACCCAGATAATCACAGTGTTGTGATCACTCACCTAGAGCTGGACATCCTGGAATGTGAAGTCAAGTGGGCCTTAGAAAGTATCACTACAAACAAAGCTAGTGGAGGTGATGGAATTCCAGTTGAGCTATTTCAAATCCTGAAAGATGATGCTGTGAAAGTGGTGCACTCAATATGACAGCAAATTTAGAAAACTCAGCAGTGGCCACAGGACTGGAAAAGGTCAGTTTTCATTTCAATCCCTAAGAAAGGCAATCCCAAAGAATGCTCAAACTACCACACAGTTGCACTCATCTTACAGGCTAAAAAAGTAATGCTCAAAATTCTCCAAGCCAAGCTTCAGCAATACGTGAACTGTGAACTTCCAGATGTTCAAGCTGGTTTTAGAAAAGGCAGAGGAACCAGTGATCAGATTGCCAACATCTGCTGGATCATCAAAAAAGCAAGAGAGTTCCAGAAAAACATCTATTTCTGCTTTATTGACTACGCCAAAGCCTTTGACTGTGTGCATCACAATAAACTGTGGAAAATTCTGAAAGAGATGGGAATACCAGGCCACCTGACCCACCTCTTGAGAAACCTATATGCAAGTACGAAACAACAATTAGAACTGGACATGGAACAACAAACTGGTTACAAATAGGAAAAGGAGTATGTCAAGGCTGTATATTGTCACCCTGTGACAATATTTATTTATTATAAATAATATAATACATATATTATTTAGCTTATATTCAGAGTACATCATGAGAAACGCTGGACTGGAAGAAGCACAAGGTGAAATCAAGATTGCCAGCAGAATGGCTGATTCATGTCAATGTATGACAAAACCCACTGCAATGATGTGAAGTAATTAGCCTCCAACTAATAAAAATAAATGAAAAAAAAAAAGAGACATGAGAAAATAAAAAAAAAAAAGATTGCCAGCAGAAATGTCAATAACCTCAGATATGCAGATGACACCACCCTTATGGCAGAAAGTGAAGAGGCATTGAAAAGCCTCTTGATGAAAGTGAAAGAGGAGAGTGAAAAAGTTGGCTTAAAGCTCGACATTCAGAAAACTAAGATCATGGCATCTGGTCCCATCACTTCATGGGAAATAGATGGGGAAACAGTGGACACAGTGTCAGACTTTATTGTTTTGGGCTCCAGAATCACTGCAGATGGTGATTGCAGTCATGAAATTAAAAGATGCTTACTCCTTGGAAGGAAAGTTATGACCAACCTAGACAGCATATTAAAAAGCAGAGGCATTACTTTGCCAACAAAGGTCCATCTAGTCAAGGCTATCGTTTTTCCAGTGGTCATGTATGGATGTGAGAGTTGGACTGTTAAGAAAGCTGAGCACTGAAAAATTGATTCTTTTGAATTATGGTGTTGGAGAAGACTCTTGAGAATCCCTTGGACTGCAAGGAGATCCAGCCAGTCCATCCTAAAGGAGATCAGTCCTGGGTGTTCATTGGAAGGACTTATACTGAAGCTGAAACTCCAATAATTTGGCCACCTCATGCGAACAGTTGACTCATTGGAAAAGACCCTGATGCTGGGAGGGATTGGGGGCAGGAGGAGAAGGGGACGACAGAGGATGAGATGGCTGAATGGCATCACCAATTTGATGGACATGAGTTTGAGTAAACTCCAGGAGTTGGTGATGGACAGGGAGGCCTGGCGTGCTGTGATTCATGGGGTCACAAAGAGTCGGACATGACTGAGCAACTGAACTGACTGACTGAACTGAAATGCCCTTTCACCATGGGGCTAGCAAATCATGTTTACAATGTTTGAACCATGCTTGGTCACCAAGCGTAAGCTCCTGAATCTGTTCCCCAGGGGGGAATGGCACCCTTTCTTCTACAAGCTTAGTTACCCAATTTATTACCTTACCCAGTTCCATCTGCTATGAAATCCTATCCCCCCTTACCTGAGGCAAATTTGTTGACACCTGTATTATTAAGGGAGGGGCACTGCCATACACAATTTCATATGGAGAATAGCCTTGGGACTGTGGGGTCATCCTGAGTCTGAGCAGAGCCGTCGGAAGCAAGTCCACCCAGGAGCAGTCAGTCTCTATGATCCACTTGCAGAGTCTCTTTGTCTGGTTGGTTCATTCCACCATCTCATAACACTGGGCTTATATGCAGTGTGCAGTTTCCATTTGATGTTTAAAGTTTTGCTTACTTGTACTAAATCAGCTACCAAAGCCGGGCCATTGTCTGAACCAATGCTGGTAGGAAGTCCAAATCTGGGAACTATTCCCCTAAGCAGGCACCGGGCTCTTTCCGATGCTCTTTCAGTCCAGGTAGAAAAAGCTTCTACCCATCCCGAGAACATACATACCATGGCCAGCAGGTAACGGTAGTGTCAGTGAGGTTTCACTTCAGTGAAGTCCACTCCCAGGTGTTCAAAGGGCAGCGTGCCTTTCAGCTGAATACCCAGAGGTTTTTGTCTGAATACCCGAGAGGCAGCATTAACCTGTGAGCATGCAGCACCCATGGCCTAGGTGGGTCTTGGTGTGTTTGGCTTACCAGAGTGTGTGCCAGCTCCTCCAGTATCAATAATTTGCCACTTGGCAATTCCCACCATCCCTTTTCAGTCTTGATGGCCCCTTCTGCTCTGGCTAACCTGACAGCTGTTGTCCTTGTTTTATCAGGCTAGTGCCATCAGTACATAGGGCCCAATTAGGGTCTGGAACCTTGAGCCCATATTTAAAACAAACCCCAGATACCTCACCTCCTCCTTGCAGATCGGTGCCTTCTTCTTTGACACCCAGTAACCTGCTTCCATCAGCAACTGGAGCAGTGCTTTTGTCCCTTTCCAGCATTTGTCCTTGGTCTTGGCAGCCAGCAGCAGGTCATCCCTGTATTGTAGGAGCCAGCATCCATACTCTTCCAGATGGAATGAGTTCAGGTCAGAAGCCAAGGCTTCCCCAAAGATAGCTGGGGAGTTCTTAAACCCTTGTAGGGGAGTCCAGGTGAGCTGTTGTTCGGTGCCCCTGACTGGATCTTCCCATTCAAAGGCAAAGATGGGCTGTGATGCTGGGGCAAGGCATACACAGAAGAAGGCATCCTTGAGATCTAGGCGAGTATAAACTTTAGTCCTCGGTGGGAGGAGGCTAAGTAAGGTATAGGGGTTTAGAACAGTGGGGTGTAAAGTCACAGTAGCCTGGTTGACTAGCCTGAGATCTTGTACAGGCCTATAGTCCTGTCCTCCTTCCTTTTTGACTGGCAGGATTGGTGTATTCCAAGCCAACTGGCACTCTATTAGAATGACCGCTTGTTTCAATCTATTGATATGGGGCAGTATGCCGGTCCGGGTCTCTATCGGTAGCGGGTACTGGCGCTTTCTAACCAGGATGGTGCCTGGAGAGCAAGTCTCTTCCCAAAAGGGTACTGGACACTCAGGAATGTAGAGGAATTCATGAATCACTTGGTGCCCCCCCATCTAACATTTTCTGGGCTGGCAAAATGATTTAGTCATCTCTTCTCTTGATACCCCAGTTACAGCAGTAGTCTTTTTGGACAGTGGTGCCACAGGTTTTGTTACTACCGACAGTTTCCTGTATCCACTATGAAGTCAATGTTTTGGTCCCCCACTTTTAAGGTTAACATGGGCTCTTGGGGACCTGATATCTCTGAGCCCTGGCAGCCCTATTTAATTTCCAAGTCATCAAGCCCCACAACTATGGGAGCTTCCTATTCCTTCCTTGCCTTAGGGCATTCATTCTTTCAGTGGCCAAAAGCTCAGCACCAGGCACACTGGTTTGGCTGTAATGGGCCCGGGGCCTCCGTTGGGACCGGTTGAAGGACTGTCCTGTCCTTGGGGCAGATGAGGTTTTCCAGAGGGCCTGAGATAGACTTTCCCAGAGCAGCACCTAACGTTGTAAATCTCTCGTCTGTTCTCTTTTGTTCCCTCCAGCTCTCTGGCAGAGCGCAGTCTCTGCTTAATTCCAACATCTCCCTCCCCTTCTTGTCAGTACTCACCAGGAGAGGTGGGTATAGCTTGGGCGGTTCAGCTGGAGCCGGATCCTAGAAGTGTTGGCCAGAGACTTCTCTCACCGGAATTGGAGCCTGCAAAAACAGTGGCTCTATGAACTCCGGGAGAGCTGGCGGAAGAGCAGTGGCTGCTGCAGGAACTTCACCTGGCCCTGGATTGGGCATTAAGGTGGCCTCTGGTCCTGGTGGAGCACTGGGAGGCAGGCGCATCACTATCCAGTATGGGGGAGGGGTCAGGTCATCCCCCTCCAAATCCTGCAGAATTTCCTTTTTATCATCAGTCAATTTTTGTGCTATTAATATTTTTCCCTTTCCTTTCTGGATACAGAACCTTGTCCAAGTAGGAGGGTCTTGAGCTAACCCTAGCCATGAGTCAATATATGGATATTGATCCAGGTGTCCTGGCTCTCCTGCGACTACTGTGTAGATTGCTTCCACTTATTTTTAAGTTCATGGTGTTCTCTGGTGGCCATCCTACTCCCAGAGGGGGCCATTCGACCTCACAGAGTATATGGAGGCCGTTAGGCTTCCTCTTCACCCCATAGTCTCCTCCTAATCCCTTCTTTAAATTTTTAATCATGCACTCCAATACAGTTGCCTTAGATTCACTTCCCCCCATCTTGCTTACCTTCTCGACTTTCTTCTACTTTTCCTTTTCGTTCTGTCTATGAAGGTCTCAGTACCCTAAGTACTTCTGATATTTCCACTCAATGACACTTAAATTACCATTATGTCTCTTTCCTAATTGGGGTGAGAAGAGCCTTACCTGCCGGATGCCAGAGGGAGAAGGGGGATCAGCGTGTCTTCACCTGCTGGTCAGCACAGCTGAACCAGAACACATGTGGTCCAAGATTATTTCTCCCTTAAAGTCCGTTCTGCCTTGGTGGGCTTGATCAGGTGTGGATGAAAACACAGATGGGTTAAGTATCCCATGTCCCAGGCCATCTCCGGAAAAGCCAATTCATATTCATTTATGTATCCCCCTCCTTCTAGCCTAACATTTCCAAGGGGGTCAAGAATTTCACAGCAGAAAGGACACCTCCTGGGGGAGGGCAGAATACAAGCATACAAGGACCCGTTTCTTATCCTAAAAATCCCCTGGCCATCGCTGGTAATAATTTTCCCTGAGACAGCATGGACACACCTCCTAAATGACCTTCACAAATTCCCTTCCTAAGCCCTAGCATGCTCGTTGACCTGTGTACCAAGCAATCGCTGTTGCCTTCCTATTCCAGGCTCCTGTGGGTCCATGCCCCTTCTTGTCCCTCCTGGGGGGGGGAGGGGGGGTGTGGTCAGGCCCCCTCTTTCACCCTGCCAGGTGGGTTCCTCCTCACCTGAGCACTCAGTTTCCCTGCTGCCGTCCGCTACCTGCGAACGTGAAAGGTCGAGACGTTGAGAAGCAGAATCCTTCCAGAAGGGTGAGGCCCCTTCCGCCCTCTAGAAGATTCAAGACCCGAGGCCTCAGAGTAGTCCCAAATGGGACTTGTCTCTTCAAAGTGAGGAGTTTCCTGGTCCATGCGCCAAATGTTGTAGGAACGCGTTCCAGGAAACAAACTCACTCAGAAGGACAATGCAGATAGTGGAGTGCAGTTTATTACACCAGTGGGCCCAAGGCAGAGTCTTCTCTTAGCCAAGGACCCTGACCAGTTTTTGTAAAAACCTTATATACCCTAAGTGTACTTGCTCAAACCCACCTCCCCAAATTCCTTGAAACTAGTCTGGACAAGGTAAAAGAGAGATATGATCAAAGTTAATCCATGATTCATGTGTCACAAGACTAGATAAACAGTGGACATTTATCAATAGGACTGTGGTTATATTCCGATAAACATAATGGAATTTACGACTGTTCTATTACAGAGATAATTAGCATATTCTTTTAGGCAACGGAAAGTCCAAGTACAAGTCCTGAGGCTCTTTTATCCAGGGGGTCTGGTTTCCCATTGGTATGCCATTTCTATAGACACTGGGCACAAAGTTCTGAGTCTATGGGGAGGGTGATCATGCGTGTAGTTTAATGTTCGCAGCCTGTCCTAAGATGGAGTCCAGCTCTGCCTGTTTCCTCCTTCAGACAAAGCTGAGCCTTTTCTCTTGATGCCTGGTAACCGCAGCCTGCCAGAAAGTTTAAGAAATCTTCGGAGGCTTATGAACAAGCTTCCTCTGCCTCAGCACAGAGCAGAATGTCATCTACATATTGTAGTACCACTGCTTCGGAGCTATTAAAGTTTTGTAGACCCCGTGACAAACTTTGTCCAAATAAGTGAGGACTGTCACGAAATCCCTGGGGCAAAACTGTCCAGGTCAACTGAGAAGCTGACTGTGTAGGATCTTCAAAGGCAAATAGAAATTGACTGTCCTCCACCAAAGGCACTGAATAGAAGGCATCTTTTAAATCAGTTACTGAGAAATGTTTGGCTCATTCAGGAATTTCAGACAATAGAATATAAGGATTAGGCACTACGGGGTGTAAAGGAACCACAGCCTCATTTATTATTCATAAATCTTGAACTAGTCTCCATTTACCATTTGATTTCTTTATACACAGCATAGGAGTGTTACGTGGACTGTTACAGGGAATTAATAGCCCCTGCTCCTTTATATTCTCAATGATGGGTTTTAACCCTTCCTTCACCTCAGGTTTCAGTGGATACTGCTTCTTATGTGGAAATAAGTGCAGGTCTTTGAGCTTGACAACTATGGGAATAGCATTTTGTGCTCAACCCACAGATTTTCCATCATCACACACTCTAGAATTTACATTTTGTTCAGTTAAAGGGAGAGAAAGGGAGAGGGCTCCATATTCATGAAAACAGTGGCATGGACCTTGCTCAGTATATCCCTCCCCAAAAGGGGTGAGCGAGACTCTGGCATGATCAAACTCATGTGAAAATAGCACAGAGTCCCAGTTACAGAAAAACAGAAGCAATACCTTTTGGCTTATCCAGACAGTCCCATTACGGAAGCAGATCGGGAAGAAAGTGGGCCAAGGGCTTCAATAAGCACAGAGAAAGTTGCCCCAGTATCTAAAAGGAAATTGATGGATTGGCCCCCTAGAGTTATTAATACCCGGGGCTCCTCAGGTGTAATTAGGATGGGAGTTTTTGTGGGGACCCCAAGGCACCTTCAATCCTGATTGTCTTGAGAGTCTGACCCCTGAAACCTATGCCTCTGGGGGCAGTCTTTCCTCCAGTGTGGTCCATTGCAGAGCAGACATGGAGCTGGGGCGGCCTAGATGCCTGAGGGCAATCCCGCTTGAGGTGCCCCTCCTTTCCACAGGATGGGCTTCCACAGCAAGCCCATCCCTTTTCACTTGGGTCCCTCAGGCCATTTTTCTCAGGCTGTTTAAGAATGGTTCTTACAGCCATTATGAGGGCTTCCTCCTGTTCCTTTGTCTTTTTCTGCATTTCTTACTTTCCTCATATTCCCTACCATAATAGACTGTTTGAGCCAGTTGTAACAGATTATCTAAAGACTGATTTGGTCCATACTCTTGTTTTAATAGCTTAAAGCAGATATCTGGAGCTGACTGAGAAATCTTTTAAGATCACTCTTCCCTCTTCACTTTCGGGATCAGTCTCAGTGAATCTGTGAAGGGCTTCTCTCAGTCTAGCTAGGAATTTACCAGGAGCTTCCTTCTCCTCCTGTTCTATATTTGCCAACTTGGCATAGTTTAAAGTCTTAGCATGCGCTTGCCTGAGTCCTTCAAGAATACATCTGACAAAATGACTCTGATCCCATCTTCCCTTAAATGTGTTATAGTCCCAGTCTAGTTCTGTAGCTGGGACCGCCTGATTCCCAGTGGGGAGGTCAGCTATCTCATCCTCCCTCTTCCCTACTGATTCATTACAAAGCCATTCATCTCCATAAGCAACCACTTTCCCCAAAACTCGACTTTTTGAGTCAGGAGTCAGTGTTTGTCCTAAGATATATATCACATCCTTCCAAGTAAAGTCACAAAGCAGAGTAACACTTTTAAAAGCTCTGATATATTTTTCTGGGTCCTCCAAATAGTCTCCCAGATCCTCCTTGATTCTTTGTATTTCTTGATAAGAAAAGGGCTTATTAACTCTTATAGGCTGATTATTTCTCCCGGTGGGTGCTTCATGAAGAGGTAACAGCTTGTGTGGCTGTTCCTCTGTCTCTCTTCCTGCTCTACGCATATGATCCCAGGGATAGATTGGAGAAACCTGTTTTTCTTTATCTCTTTGTCTCCTGTCCTCCATCCCATCTCTTACTTCGATGGTCTGACTTTCTATTGAAACCAGAGTAGTCTGAGGTCATGTTGTTTGGACCTCTACTCGGGCAGTTTGAATCTCAGTTTGGGTTTTTACTGAGACCAAGGCAACCCTTCTTGGCACACGGGGAGGCGGGGGGGGGGGGGGGGGGGGGCGAGAGGTGTTGGTTCTCTGACTTTCAGTTTGCTCAATTTGGAACCCCGGATACAGGGGCAAAGTATGAGGCCAGGAGGGAGCTGAAGGTTTCACACCCAAATTTATACCCTTAGGACATAAGTCTGGCATATTTCTCAGAGAAAAAGGGCAACACATATGCTACTTCTACCCATTTCCCTTGTTTTCTACAGAACCGGTTTAATTGTAAAACAGTATTATAATTAAGAGACCCTCCAACCGCCCACAGTTCGCCATCCTCCAATGGATACCATGGCCATGCAGGAAGGCCAGAAGACCAGGCACATAGGAAGACCAGGTGTGTCTTCTTTAAGCCCAAGGGATCCCAGTGTTTCAGGATACAGTTCAAAGGAGTGAGGCTGGAATTGTTAGCTCCAATCTGTAAGAGAGGAAAAAAGAGACCAGCGCCATCTTTCTACAGAGGCGTCCCTCCCTGCTCTAGATGGGGGTGTAGACAGACGTTACACCAAAAGCTTTTCCTTCCTGTCTGGACTTAGTCTGTCCCTTACAAATGCAGGCGCCATACTCATCCCTCCCTACCACCAAGATGGGGTGGAGATGCATCAGGGGTAGACCTGATGGCTTCCCAGACTTATGTCCAGCTCCCCACCATTAAAACCTTGCTTGCTTCTGATGCCACCCAGGGTACAATCAGAGTAACCTTCCAGAATGTCTCCCAAGCTAAGACCGCTGGGGGAAACATTCGTCACCTGGGTGCCTGTGCACGACCCTGAGTATATTCCTGACCACAGTAAGACCAGTATGAACATAAAACTGAGACGTTCCTTCCAAGCATCACCATACCAGTGTAAGAGCCTCCTCTGGTCTGCTAAGAGCTAGCATTACCAAAGGAAAAGCCCCATTGCAGTTCCAATCTGAGTGACCTTTAACCTCAGAGATGCTCTTGGAGCTAGAGCTCCATCTAGCTTTCGAACTTTCCATTCCTAGAGAGGCTAGGCACTTCCTGACTACCAATCAAAGTTTGGGACCTAAGTAACAGTACATAGTAACAGCATAGATCATAAGTCCCTTGAAAGTCTATGATCCAGTAGATTAGGTTAGTACTTCTAATTCCCAAGGAGTTATGAAATGTTCAAAGAGACCGGAAAGTTTGATCAAGAAAGGAGAGTTCGGTCCACATGCTTTGCCCATTTCTGGCCAGTCCCTGAAGGAGATAGTGGGTGCCTCTTGGCATTGGCAGGTTGGTATAAACCCCTGACAGGTTTCTGCCATAAGCCGTATGAGGTCACCACGGAACCGCAGAGCAGGGCTCCTCACTTTCTTTGTGCAGGGCGTGTCATTCATTCACACAAGCACACGGTAGAGTTAGTATAGAACAGTAGAAAATGTGTTCGATAGGAGAACAAAGAACTAAAGCTCCACGCATCCTTACCTTGTCCTGAAGAATCCCGAACAAGCCCCCAAGATGAAAGGTTGTTGCTGACTCACGAAAAGACACTGGGATTGTTGGCCTCCAGAAGAGAAGAATTCAGTGCGGGCCCAGAGACGAGGCTTGATTGCTCGAGCTTTTGTGCAATAAAGTTTTATTATTAAAGGGGTAGAGAAAGCTTCTGACACAGACATCAGAAGGGGGCATAAAGGGTGCCCTCTTGCTACAGTTAGCAATGGAGTTATATACCTTTTAGTTAGTTATTACAATGAATCAAAAGAATGTCTCAAGTTTGTGAAAATTTACCAGACCCACTCCCAAAATTTAGATTTTAGGATAACAAGATTAGAATTTAACAATAGAAAGATCCTCCAGACCCACTCCCACAATATACATTCTAAGATATCAGGATTAGTCAGAAGCTTTTCAGGAAGTAGAAACTGTCCTCCAGCCAACAACATTGTTGTTGTATAATCCCTAGTACAAAGTTTAAACTGATGTAATTGACTAAGACTAAGGAATGTAGAGGGGGAAAAAAAGCTTGTGTCCTTTTCTCCTCCTTGGGAATTCCAGACTCCCAATCTCCACTTCGAGAGCCCCAGACCCCTTTCTCCTCCTTGGGGACCCTGGATTTATCAATCTGCCTAGGAATTGACTCTCTCAATGTAAACCATCAGTATCCCAGGAAAATGTGGTTAGCAACTGGCAACCTGCTCACAGTTTGCTGCTGGGGCCGACATTGCAGTAGACCCTTGCTTTTGGGCTCTGCCTCTCTGTCTCTGGGGAGGGAAGTCCCTAAATGGCAGCCAGCTTGCTCTCCTTTGGTATTCACTAGGGCACAATCTTTTATTCAGTGAGCGCACCTGGGGTCACTATGCAGTGTTAGAGCCTTTTGCAAGAAAGGTTCTTTTCCTTTTTGTCTCTCTAGAGATCAAAGGTTTGGGCTGCTATGTAACATTAGCTCCCTCAATGGTTCTCAGGGCATTCAAGTCAGTCCTTACCCTAAGGACCAATAACGAAGCCCACACCTCCTTGACTAGCCCCCACTCTCTGCTGGTGAACAGGAGAGTCTGAGCAACTTCTCCACTGGTAGTTGCACTTAGGTGCATATTCTGATTTTTTGTCCTGTTCTGTTGCCCTCTGAGATTCCAAAATTCCCCACTAATATGCCTGTGAGGGTTTCCTATTGTCTTGCAACTTCTCCTCCTTCATGACTCCCCGCCCCCCCCCCGCCCCCCAGAATGGGTCTCTGTCCCTAATCCTTGTGTATCTGTTTTTATCTTTTATACTTGTTCTACCTCTTTTGAAGAGATTGGACTTCCTTTCTCGGCGACTGGTGTCCTCTGCCAGAATTCAGAAGCTGTTTTGTGGAAGTTTCTCGACATTCCCATGATCTTTTGATGAATTTGTAGGGGAGAAAGTGGTTTCCCTGTCCTATTCCTCCAGCATCTTGCGACCGTGCTCCCATCATTTGATGTAGCACAATCAACCCTACTTGATTGTTGGTGGGACCTGTGATTTTATAGTTTTATAGAAGATTTTGTCTTAACAGACTAGAGGGGGAGATTAAAAGCAGAAGAAGTGCTGTCCTGCTGGCCTTGAAGAATAAGCTGCCACATTGTATAGAGGAGCCCATGACAGAACCAGCCTTAAGGATCTGAGAATGGCTCTGGCTGGCCTCCTCTTCTAGAATTCAACCATCCAGACATCCCCAGGTCCTGGTGATTGAGAATAATCATCTTCCTTAAAGTTGATGGGCCTCGAGTAGTAGCCAGGAAGAAAGATAGTATTTCAGTCCTATAATCGAAGGAGCTGAATCCTAACAACAGCCAAGAAGCCCAGAAGACCTTAAGCCTCAATTGAAATCATAACCATAGTTAACACTTCATAGCTTTGTGAGACTGTAAGCAGAGGAACCAGCAGACTGTGCTGGAGTCTCAACACTTGGAAACTGTGAGTTAATAAATTAAGCTTGTTTTAAGCTGTTAAGTTCATGAAAGAGGAGAGTGAAAATGCTGGCTTAAAACTCAAAATTCTAAAAACAAACATCATGGCATCTGGTCCCAACACTTCATGGCAAATAGATGGGGAAACAATGAAAACAGTGACAGACTTTCTTTTCTTGGACTCCAAAATCACTGCAAATGGTGACCACAGCCACAAAATTAAAACACACTTGCTCCTTGGAAGAAAATCTATGACAAACCTAGACAGCATATTAAAAAAACAAAGACACTATTTTACCAACAAAGGTCTGTCTAGCCAAACTTATAGTTTTCCAGTAGTCATGTATGGATGTGAGAGTTGGGCCATGAAGAAGGCTGAGCACCAAAGAATTGATGCTTTTGAACTGTAGTGTTGAAGAAGACTCTTGACAGTCCCTTGGAATGCAACAAGATCAAACTTGTCAATTCTAAAGGTAATCAGTCCTGGACATTCACTGGAATGACTGATACTGAAGTTGAAGCGCTAATATTTTAACCACCTGATGTGAAGAGCCAACTTATTAGAAAATACCCTGATACTAGGAAAGATTGAAAACAGGAGGAGAAGGGAATGACAGACAACGAGATGGTTGGATGTCATCATTGACTCAATTGACATGAGTTTGAGCAAGCTCCAGGAGATGGTGAAGGACAAGGAAGCCTGGCATGCTGCAGTCCTCGGAGTCACAGTGTTGGACATGACTGAGTGACTGGAGAGCAACAAAACAAAGTTTGTGATACTGTGATAATGTAACAACATAGCAATGGAAAAGTAACCAAAGTATCCTTACCTAGGAATCCAAGTTCTATCATGGATCTTAAAAATTTCCCAGGTTATATTATAAACATTTTAGGACACTGTCAGAAAGAACACCTAAAATTAACTCTTGCTTCTGGAAAATGTTATTGGCTGCATTTTATCACTTTATCTAAAGAAATACAAAGTTGAATATCTAAAGCAGAGCAATATAAACAAGTCCTTACAAAGAAGAACACTGACAGTCCTCTATTTGAGAGATGTCTAAGTGAATTGCCAGAGGTTATTTCTGACTTTACTCTAAGTTGCATTTAATAGAAAAGAAAGAGTTGGAGATTAAGAAAAGGAAGACTTCATGTTGAAGATGAAATAATGGGGAAGATGTATCTGTCAACAAACTCTTAAGGAAGATGATTTTCTCAATCTCCAAGACCTGAGGATGTTTGTATACTTGATTTCGGGGGGAGGAAGCCTGACAAAACCAGCAAGTGTGCCCTTGGGTGTTATTATGCCTTGCCCTGGGGCTTACCTTTTTGGTAAGCAGATGAGACTGAAATCCAAATGATTCTTCTAATTAGGAATATTTACAAAAGATTTGTTGACAATGTAGTTGAAACCATTGTCTAGAATCAGGTTTGTGGATAGAATTTATTCACATTAAAATCATCCTCCAATTTTATCAGTTATTCAGGATTAATTTTATTTATTTGGGTTTCCCAGATGGCACTAATGGTAAAGAACCCAACTGCCAATGCAGGAGACATAACACATGGGTTCAGTCCTTGGTTGGAAAGATTCTCTGGAGGAGGGCATGGAAACTTACTCCATTATTCTTACCTGCAAAATTCCATGGACAGAGGAACCTGACAGGCTATGGTCCATAGAGTCGTAAAGAGTCAGATATGACTGAAGTGATTCAGCACATACTAATTTAATAAGAAAGATACTTGGACAAGATTGTAAATAAACTGGGGTATTCCAGGTATGCAAGATAGTAAGCAATACCCAATTTTAGTCATTTTGGTAACATTTTATTTATACTCAAATATGAAATAAAGAGAATTTTCCACATACAAAGATGCTAAGAAATAGAATAAAAAAGTCAGGACATCTCAAAGAAGTGTGAGATTTTAGAAATAATTTTAATCTAGAGCAAGTTTTTAAGATATTTTGAAAGCCAAGACTGGTAATAAAGAATAGAGGAAAGGAGTAAAGAATATATATTAATGCATCCATCATTGTAAATAGTTACTGGGAATATTTCAATTTCTTAAAATGTTTTCTGTGTTAAAAATTTATTTTCTTTGTTTAACTTCTCTATTTACCTTTCAACATGTATCATATGACCAGAATATCACCCTCATAATTACATTAAAAGGTCAGGCACCCACCTTGCCCAGCCTCAGACCTTGGCCATTAGCACCGTGTCTTCCCCTCCCCTCCTTTTGGTCCATATAACATTAGTAGAGAAAGTACCCAATCTACGAGATGTCCACCGAGTCTAATTCCATACCTCTAAATGGGTTCTTCATGGATACTGAATATCCTCCTTTCTATTACCTTTAAAGTTCCCTAGCTCAGTTCTGTTTTGTTAATAAGTTCATTTTTTAGATTCCACATATAAGTGGAATACGATATATACTCTTTCTTTGTCTGGCTTACTCCACTTAGTATGATAATCTCTAGATCCATCCATGTGGCTGCAAAGGCACTATTTCATTTTTTATGGCTGTGTAGTATTCCATTGCATATGTGCACCACATCTTCTTTATCCATTCATCTATTGATGGGCATTTAGGTTGCCCCATGTCTTGTCCACTGTGTATAGAGCTGCTTTGAGCACTGGAGTGCATATATCTTTTTGAACTATGTTTATTTCTGAAATATACCCAGGAGTGGGATTGCTGAATCATATGGTAGCTCTATTTTAAGTTATTTATGTAATCACCATACTGTTCTCCATAGTGGCTGTACCAATTTACATGGAGAATGTTTGCTCTTATTTGATTCCAAAAAGCAGAGCTTGGATCAGTAGATAAAATTATAGGGGTGCTCATTTAAGCTCAATATTCAATTAATCAACAGATATTTCTGGTACCTACTATATACCAGGACTTATACTAGGGACTGGAGATTCCATAGTAATAAAATATAGCCCCTCCTTTCTTGAAATTTTTATTATGTTCAGCATCAGATAATCAACAAATAAACAAATACATCTATAGTGTAAAGCCAGGTAGCAATAAGAATTGTGGAAAAAAGATGGATAAGAGAATAAGAATGACTACAAGTCTTGCTGAGTTGACATTGAAGTAGAAACAAATTATTTTGGAAACAAGTTATGCAAAGCCTTGGAGGGAGATTGTTCCCATCAGAGCAAGTAAAAGTTCCGATCGGAAGAGTAAGTAAAACATCTCAATTTTGAAATATGAGAAATCAGTTTCTTTGCGATTTAGTGGACTCTGTCCTGGTACTGTTCAGAGTCTGCATTACGTGCCAGGGAATTTAAGAAGGCTACTTCTGCATTATTTATGAGGTTGAAACTAGTCAACTTTGATATATCTTTCCAGCTTTAAGATTCTGTATATTTGCTTGCCATGATTATATAATTAGAACTTGAATAAGAGATAGCTAGGAGGAGAAAAGATGCAAAAATCTCTTTAGGGAAGCAAACAAGAAAGCTACAGGTTTGGAGACTATGTATGAACTTGTTCTATATTAACACTGAAGTTTGGAAAAAGATAGAGCTAAATATAAAAATAGGGTGGGGGCATGATGAATCAGAAGCTAAAGTAATTTAGGTCACTTAACTATGTACAGATGTGTAACTCTTCTCCAAATGATTCAGAAATCATAGGAAATGACTTGTAAGAGCTGACACTAAACTTCATATGAGAAGTAATTTCATAAGAAATAATTGTCTGTAATTCTCACATGATGTATCATTTCAAATTAGAAAATCAAAAATGGTTGAAAAAGTACTTATAAATTTCTTTGTGCTCTTCGGAAGAAGAGCATTGACACAGATTCATTTTCATCAAAATTTTTACTTTTATTTTTAAACATCAGGCAGCACAATTAGGCAATACACAAAGGTAATTAGAATCAAAAGTTATTTACTGTTGGAACTAAAAAAAAAAAAAAAGAGCTGATTTTTTTGTGTGTCTTTGGAGCCTCAGCAAAGAAAATGTGTTAGAAAACTAAATTGAAGGATGATAATATTTCTTACCAAAACCTCTAGATTATAACATGCTATTTTATCTTTTGGAGTAAAAAATAAATGCCATGGTGATAGGTAAAAATGTGAACATATTTCTACATCAAAACTTGGCATTCAAAATAGACTTACAAGATTATATTTGTACCTCAAATTCTGATTAACCAAGTTGTTCTGCAAACCAGAAAAACCTCTTTTTTTTTTCCTTCAACTTAAGTGGACATACTAAAGTCAGTGAAAACTATACACAGAAATTAGGAACCAAAAGCAGTAGGAGAATGGAGACCAGGAAGCTTCATAGCTGTTTAACAGAAGAGGAAAACTAGTCACATAAGGGTAAGATATTTGTGACGCATCTCATTGTGAATCAAAAGAAAGTACCAGTAATTGAACACAAAAGTTTTTGAGTTGCTGGACCAGCTCCATGCTAATTCTTCTCAATTGAAATTTATGGAGAACAGATGTTCCACTGTGGTACCTGTGAAATTCATTCACCTTACTTCTTTGCTGAACACACTTTTGTAACACACATGTATATTTAGCTAGAGAAGAGCTACATTTTGCCAAGTTCTCATCCAATGTATTTTTCTAGTGGCATAAGGGGTGACTAGAAGAACTTGGTAATGAGGCCAGGGATGATAAATGAGAGGGGTCAGACTGAAATGAAGGTGGAGAAATGTCATGCTTTCAGAACACACAGTTTATTACATTCTTCCTGCTTTGCTTTTGTGTTTTTGAATGAGGATATTGCCAGGAAGAGGAGTGAACCTGAATTGTATGAAATGTAAAAGATTACAGAAGAGAAATAGCTGCTCAAAGCCAAGTTTAATTTTAAGACTTATCTTTTAAGGAGACCACATGCCTTCAGTCTAATGAAGATGGAGAACAATTTAACAGTGAGTGAAATAAAACAATTAACAGGCATTATAGTTTAGGGAAGAATACTGTACTTAGGGAATAGCAGTTTGTAAAATGATACATATATCATTCCATCCTTAACTTTTGTAGACTTGTTTCTTATTTTTCTGCAATTAGTATGGGCATAGTAAACTTGTGAAACTTAGAACCTAGGAAAAAAACTTATACTGAGAACTCATTTCACATATACCCATGATAATTAGCACTTCAGACACTATGAAGAAATTGAAACTCTGGATGAGCTAAAGAATGTTTGTAGGAACTGCTGGTTGCCAGGCATCTGCACAGGCTATTTCCTTTGTAAAAAATACTTGTCCACACAAACTCATTTCCCTAATACTTAACTATCTTCCTATATTTATACATTTTTCCCTGGAAGCCTTCTATGCTCCCAAGACTGAATTAGGTTTGTGCTTGTATATATGTAGCTTTTATTATACTTATTATAATCCTCACTGATTTTCTTGAAGACAGGAATGGTGTCTGGTTAACCCAGCACAACTCTTCCTAAGCTGAAAGTGCTTCAGATTTATTAGAACTTGAAGTCAGGCGAGGAGTCAGGAAAGCTGTAAAAAGTGGCCAAATTATGAAGAATCTCAAAAGCACATTAAGGAATTTGATTATGATCCAAACATCTACTCAGTGTAAGTTAGAGCTCATAAACACCCTAAAACATAGTAGTAATTTGCATTGTCACCAAGTCTTAGAGTAACAAAAAAGAAAATCACTTCATTAAAAATATATTTATACTAGATACCAGGAACCCATGGGGAACTATTTAATTCTGCTGATACATTATCTTTCCAGGCATATATCAGACATTTGATGGGACAAGGTCCAGCAGTTGTTCCTACTCATAAAATAAATCCTCAGATGCTTGAGAGATGGTGATTGTGTTGTGAAGTGCACACTTGTTCTGTACAGTAGTATCCTGTCCTCTCATCTTTCTTCTGCATTGTGTGTTCTAGAAGCCTAAGGCAGGGGCATTTTTACTTTGCAGTTTCCATTGGATTTGCCCTTGTCAACACATACATATGGGCTCAACCACTGGCAACTCAGAGGTTCACTGATAAAATGCCCCCCTCCCTGGAACAATGACAAATTTCTCTATCCTCATATGATGAAAAAATTAAGAATGATAAGTTGTCCTTTTTTTGTTTTGGACTCATACATAAGAATAACGGACTTCCCTTGTAGCTCAGTCGGTAAAGAATCTGCCTGCAATGTGGGAGACCTGGGTCCAATTCCTGGGTCAGGAAGATCCCCTAGAGAAGGGAATGGCAACCCACTCCAGTATTCCTGCCTGGAGAATCCCCACAGACAGAGGAGCCTGGCAGGTTACAGTCCATGGGTCATAAGAATTGGACACAACTTAGCAACTAAGCCACCAAACCACCATAATAACAATATGATTACCGTCTGAAAATGTTGACATGCTTCAGTTTTAAAGAACAAAGGCATTTCTCTGGCTTTCAGTATTCTAAATGGTATATATCTCTTTTGTTTATATCAATCTCAAAATGTTGGTAATCAGTGTCACTTTGGTTTTAAATTTCACAGGATTTGTATTCTGGTCTGGTAGGTTTTGAAGGTAGAAAATCATGACCAGATAGTTTCCTTAAAATGATATGATCATTTCTTAACAGATTTCTGCTACTATGGTTTTGGACCATTGAATTAGCCATAAGTCTTACATATCTTTAGATGCCAACCTAATGCAATATGTTGGTGGGAAAAATAGCCCATAAAGGTTGAGTGATACTGAAACCCTTCTGGGCTTAACATATGGACTGTGTGGGAAACCCTGAGGAAGCTCAGATGGAGCCAACACTACTGGTCCTTGGACAGGGAAATAATGAAAGAATGGAAAAGTGTGAATAAGTCATTTCATATATAATAGGAAAATTAGGAAGGAATAAATAAAGTCACTCTTGGATACAATATGTAAAGTGACAGTGGAGATCACCTTGCCTATGGTGGGTTGCACATGGAGGGTTAAATTTGCTCTTTATTCTTTGATAGATTTCAAGAGAAGGTAAAATACCATTTACATAAATTTTTTTAAAAAGCACTTTGATTATAACATCTTATAAAATGTGAAGGTTAAACTGATATTAATAAAACATATTTTGAAAAAAAGCTAATCTATAAAGTCTGTGTGTGTATGCTCAGTCAATTCAGTCATGTTTAATTCTTTGCTACACATGGACAGTCACCTGCTCAGCTCCTCTGTCCATGGGATTTTCCCAACAAGAATGGGAGTGGATTGCCATGCCCTCCTCCAGGGGATCTTCCTGATGCAGGGATTGAACCTGTGTCTCTTGCATTGCAGGTGGATTCTTTACCACTGAGCCACCAGGGGAGTCTGTGGTTTGACAAATTAACTTTGAAGTTTAATTGTAAATTAACTTTAAAAATATTTAAAAGGAAGAAGATATGAAGAAATAGAGGTTTGAATTATTGTATCAACTTTTCCCCCAAAATACATACCTTAAGAAGAAGAATTAAAAATTTAGCACCATTATTACACATTATTTACAATTGATTCAATGATGTATTAAATCCCCTTCATGGACCACTGCCTTGTCATGGTGAAGGGGCTTGCATAACTCAATGAAACTATGGGCCATGCTGTGTAGGGCTACCCAAGACAGAAGGGTTGTAGTGAACAGTTCTGACAAAATGTGATACATTGGAGAGGGGAATGTCAAACCACTCCAATATACTTGAGGTGAGAACCCCATGAACTGTATAAAAACACCCAAAGATATGACCCTGAAAGATGAGTACCTGAGGTTGGTAGGTGTTCAATATGCTACTGGGGAAGAGCAGAGGACAACGACTAATAGATCCATAAAGAATGAAGTGTCTGGGCCAAAGTGGAAATGACACTCAGTTGTGGATGTGTCTGGTGATGAAAGTAAAATCTGATGCTGTAAAGAACAATATTGCATAGGAACATAGAATGTTAGGTCTATGAATCAAGGTGAATTAGATGTGGTCAAGCAGGGAATGGCAAGAGTAAACATCGACAACTTAGGAATCAGTGAACTAAAATGGACAGGAATAGGTGAATCTAATTAAGATGACACTTATATCTACTACTGTGGGCAAGAATCCCATAGAAGAAATGGAGTAGCCCTCATAATCAATGAGCCCAAAATGCAGTACTTGGTTGCAACCTCAAAAATGACAGAATGATCTCAGTTCATTTCCAAGGCAAGCCACTCAACATCAGAGTAATCCAAGTCTATGCCTCAACCACCGATGCTGAAGAAGCTGAAGTTAATCAGTTTTATGAAGACCTTCGAGACTTTCTAGAACTAACACACACACACACACACACACACACACACACACACACACACACACAAGTTCTGTTTCATTCCAATAGGGGATTGGAATGCAAAAGAAGGAATTAAAGTGATACCTGGAATAACAGGCAAGTTTGGCCTTGAAGTACAAAATGAGGAACGGCAAAGGCTAACAGAATTCTGCTAGGAGAATGCACTGATCATAACAAATACCCATTTTCAACAATACAAGAGATGACTTAACACATGGGCATCAACAAATAGTCAATATTGAAATTAAACTGATTACATTCTTTGTTCCTTATTTTGACAAGACCTGGAGCAAAAACAAGACCTGGAGCTGACTGTGTCTCAGATCATCAGCTCTTCAAAGCAAAGTTTAGGCTTAAACTAAAAAAATAGGGAAAACCACTAAGCCAATCAGGTGACTGAAATCAAATCCCCTATGAATATACAGTGGAGGTGATAAATAGGTTCAAGGGATTAGATTTGTAGAGAGTGCTGGAGTACTGTGGACAGAGGCTTGTAATATTGTACAAGAGGCAGTGAACAAAACCATCCCAAAGAAAAAGAAATTTAAGACGGCAAAGTGGTTGTCTTAGGAGGCTTTACAACCAGCCAAGGAAAGAGGAGAAGTGAAAAGCAAGAGAGAGACGGAAATATACACCCAAACTAAATGCAGAGTTCCAGAAAATAACCAGGAGAGACAAGCAGGCCTTCTTCAATGAACAATGCAAAGAAATAGAGGAATACAATAAAAGGGAAAGACTAGAGATCTCTTCAAGAAAGTTGGAAATATCAAAGGAAAATTTCATCCAAAGAAGGGCACAATAAATGACAGAAACAGTAAAGACCTAACAGAAGCAGAAGAGATCAAGAAGAGAAGGCAATACAAAGAAGAACCCTACATAAAAGATGTTAATGACCCAGATAACCACAATGGTGTGGTCACTCACTTAGAGCTGGACATTCTGGAGTATGAAGTCAGGTGGGCCTTAGGAAGCACTGTTGCCAATAAAGCTAGTGGAAGTGATGTAATTCCAGCAGAGCTATTTAAAATCCTAAGAGATGATGGTGTTAAAGTGCTGCACTCAATATGCCAGCAAATATGGAAAACCCAGTAGTAGCCACAGGACTGGAAAAGATCTATCCTTATTCAAATCCCCAAGAAGGGCAGTACTAAAGAATGTTTAAACCACTGGACAATTGCACTCATCTCCCATACTAGTAAGGTTATGCTCAAAATCCTCCAAGCTAGGCTTCAGCATCATGTGAACTGAGAACTTTCAGATGTTCAAGCTTGGTTTAGAAAAGGGATAGGAACAAGAGATCAAATGGCCAACATTTGCTGGATCATAGAGGAAGCAAGGGATTTCCAGAAAAAAACCCTCTGTTTCATTGATTATGCTAAGGCCTTTGACTGTGTGGATCATAACAAACTGTGGAAAACTCTTAAAGAGATGAGAATACCAGACCATCTTAACCTGTCTCCTGAAAACCCTGTATGCCAGTCAAGAAGAAACAGTTAGAACCTTATATGGAACAACTGACTAGATCAGGATTGAGAAAGGAGTACAACAAGGCTGTTTATTGTCACCCTGTTTATTTAACTTATACACAGATCATGTCATGTGAAATGCCAGGCTGGATGAATTACAAGCTGGAATCAAGACTGCCCAGAGAAATATCAAAGACCTCAGATATGGGGATGATACCACTCTAACAGCAGAAAGCGAAGAAGAACTAAAGAACCTCTTAATGAGGGTGAGAAGTGAAAAAACTGGCTTAAAACTCAGTATTGAAAAAAAGACTAAGATCATGGCATCCAGTCCTATCATTTCATTGCAAAGAGGAAAAGGGTGGAAGTAGTGACAGATTTCCCCTTCTTGGGCTCTAACATCACTGTGGATGGTAACTGTAGCCATGAAATCAGAAGATGATTGCTTCTTGGCAGAAAAGCTATGGCTAGCCAGAGTGCTAAAAAGCAAAGACATTACTTTGCCTACAAAATCCTCATAGTCAAGGCTATGGTCTTTCTAGTAGTCATGTATAGATATGAGAGCTGGACAATAAAGAAGACAGAGAGCTGAAGGATTGACGCTTTCAAACTGTGGTGCTAGAGAAGACTCTTGAGAGTCCCTTGGACAACAATGAGATCAAACAGTCAATCTTAAAGGAAATAAACCCTGAATACTCATTGGAAGGACTGATGCTGAAGCTCCAATACTTTGACCACCAGATGTGAACAGCCAACTCATTGGAAAATACCCTGATGTTATAAAAGATTGTAGACAGAAGGAGAAAAGGGCAACAGAGGATGAGACATTTGGATCACATCACAGATTCAATGGATATGAACATCTGCCTACAGATTAAATTTACATCTGTGAAGCACTGGAGTAGATTATGCCCATTGTATTAGTTTCTTGTGGCTGCTGAAACAAATTGCTGCAAACATAACAGGGATTTATCCTTTCATGGTTCTGGAGGACAGAAATCAAGGTATTGTCAGAGTCACACTACCTCTAAAGGTTCTAGGGAAAATGTTTCATTGCCTCTTCCAGCTCTTTCTGGGTCCTTGGCTTGTGGCAGCATCCCTCTAATCTCTGCCTCTGTCTTCAAGTGGCCTTCTCCCTCCTGCCTGTTCATGTCTTTTTCAATGGATTTAGGGCCAATCCTAAACCAGCATGAGTTCACCTTGCATGGGTGTGTGCTAAGTGGCTTCTGTCGTGTCTAACTTTTTGTGGCCCTATGGATTGTATTCCAGGAGGCTACTCAGTCCATGGGATTCTCCAGGCAAGAATACTGGAGTGGGTTTCTATGCCCTCCTCCAGGGGATCGTCTCAATCCAGCGGTCAAACCCCCATCTCTTATATCTCCTATATTGGCAGGCAGGTTCTATACCACTAGTGCCACCTGAGAAGCCCATGAGTTCATGGGCTTGATCCTTAAATAATTCTTAAATCCTTAAATAATTACAGCTGCAAAGCTCCCATTTCCAAATAAGGTCAGTCTTAAATTCTTGGATAGACCAGAATTTGGTGGGTATAGTGTGGGAGAGGCTCCATCCAATCCACTACATTAAATTTATCAAAAGATAAGTTATTATCTTTTGGAGTTCTCTCTCTTTCAGGATTCTAGGTCACTGCTTAAAAAATGTTTATCCCATCATATTTAAGGGATTCCTGGGTTCAGAATAAAGATCAGTGTTGAGTGTAAATATTAAAAACATTAGAAACAAGCATATCCTAATTTAACAGATGCCCCAGAATTCTAAAAGTAGATCAGAAATTACATGTGCATATTTTCCTTTCTATTGAATTTTTACTGCATCTTCACATAAAAATTTTGATGGGAGAATTTAAAGCAAATGTTTGTAGCCTTTCCCTGTATTATAGTAGATATTGAAAGAAGGACCCAATTCAAATTTTAGTTTCTTACATGTAGGTTTATCTGATGTTTTTCAATACAATTATCAAAATAGATATGACAATTTGTAGATTCTTATATATTATGTTTTATTCACTAATACAGTTTGGATAACTCATCAGTATTTTCTTATGTTGATATTAGAAATATACTTTATAATCATTTATTATTATAAATGTAGTGCATAAAATATAAATCCATGAGTCTATTTTTCAAAGAGGAATGTTGGTAATTTCAGTGTCTCCTGTAATTGTCATTTAGACTTTTATTAGGTCAAGAATCTCTGATCTAAGAGTTTTCTTTTTCACTCAGTTTTACCTTTTCACTAATGTATTGCTTTCACTTGATTCAATTGAACTAGTACTCCACACCAGGCTTCAACAGTATGTGAACTGTGAAATTCCAGATGTTCAAGCTGGATTTAGAAAAGGCAGAGGAACCAGAGACCAAATTGCCAACAACCGCTGTATCACAGAAAAAAGCCAAAGAATTCCAGGAAAACATCTACCTCTGCTTCATTGACTACGCTAAAGCCTTTGACTGCATGGACAACTACAAATCATGGAAAATTCTTAAAGAGAGGGGAATATGAGACCATCATACCTGCCTGCCTCCTGAGAAACTTGTTTACAAGTCAAGAAACAACAGTTAAAACCAGACATGGAACAGTGGACTGATTCAAAATTGGGACAGGAGTATGTCAAGGTTGTATATTGTCACCCTGCTTCACTCAGTTATGTCCGACTCTTTGTGACCCCATGGACTGCAGCATGCCAGGCTTCCCTGTCCATCACCAAATCCCCGAGCTTGCTCAAACTCAAGTCTATTGAGTCGGTGATGCCATCCAACTATCTCATCCTCCATCATCCCCTTCTCCTCCTGCCTTCAATATTTTCCAGCGTCAGGGTCTCTTCCATGAGTCAGCTCTTCGCTTCAAAGTATTGGAGTTTCAGCTCCAGCATCAGCCCTTCCAATGAATAGTCAGGACTGATTTCCCTTAGGGATGGACTGGTTGGATCTCCTTGCAGTCCAAGGGACTCTCAAGAGTCTTCTCCAGCACCATAGTTCAAAAGTATCAATTCTTTGGTGCTCAGCTTTCTTTACAGTCCAACTCTCACATCCATACATGACCACTGGAAAAACTAGCTTTGACTAGACAGACCTTTGTTGGCAAAGTAATGTCTCTGCTTTTTAATGTGCTGTCTAGGTTGGTCATAACTTTCCTTCCAAGGAGTAAGCGTATTTTCATTTCATGGCTGCAGTCACCATCTGCAGTGATTTTGGAGCCCAAAAAAATAAAGTTTCTCACTTTCTACTGTTTTCCTATCTATTTGCAATGAAGTGATGGGATCAGATGCCATGATCTTAGTTTTCTGAATGTTGAGTTTTAAGGCAACTTTTTCACTCTCCTCTTTCACTTTCATCAAGAGGCTTTAGTTCTTCTTTGCTTTCTGCCATAAGCATGGTGTCATCTGCATGTCTGAGGTTGTTGATAATTCTCCCGGCAATCTTGATTCCAGCTTGTGTTTCCTCCAGCCCAGCATTTCACATAATGTACTCTGCATATCAGTCAAATAAGCAGGGTGACAAAATACAGACTTGTTGTACTCCTTTCCCCATTTGGAGCCAGTCTGATATTCTATATCCAGTTCTGACTGTTGCTTCTTGACCTGCATACAGATTTCTCAGGAAATCTGTTTAGCTATACACAGATTTCTCAGGAAATTTGTTTATCTGTAGTGGGATATTTTATATAGTAAAACTAAATTCTGTATGTAAGTATATCATTTTAAAAGCAAATTTTTCACACTTATGTTCATAATTGAGATAGACTGTTTGGCACTAAATGAATTTGAGTAAATAAACACATTTGTTTTATGAAATAACAATTTCAGAATTTTTCTAAGCTTTTAAGTAGATATTACAACATCGTAAATTTGAAGCTTAAAATATTTCTCTAAAGAGTTGTCAAATTTAACTGATTTCCTTCCCCAACTGTGGTTGAGAGTAGCTCTTGAATGTCTATTTCAATTTGCTACTGAAATAGTTCTCTGTGAGTTTTCCAGTTTAGTTCTGTAGATTTCATATTAAAATTTACTAAAAACTTATCATTCTCATTTGATTTTCAAGTTTATTATATTTATGTTTGTATTCTTTAAATTTGAAACCATAAACTTTTTCATAACTCTGGTTAATTTTGTCTATTAATAATAAAAGAATGCAAATTATTTTTTTTATTTTATAGTAGAAATGTTTTAGTTGTAAACACTGTATTTATATTCATTATTTTCATCTTTTGAAATATATTCTTAATTTTTTCAATTCATTATTTTATTAAGAAATATTTCCACTCTCAAGTATTTTTTAATCTATAAATTAACATATTGTAGTCAATATCATAAAAGTAGGAATTAATACATCTATGTCTTATATTTAGTTAAGTTTCTTTTTGTGAGTGGCTAAGTAAACGGTCATATGAATATTGGCATATGCTATACAATAAGATACATTTCTTGTTTCAGGTTGACATTTACTATGCTTACTTATTTTATTAATTAATTTTATTTATGATAGTGTTTTTTTTATTTTGAAGTGTCAATTGTGGTCAAACTTTTAGCTAAATCTCTGTATATTTTCCTTGTAGTTTAATGTATTTTGATTAATAGTTTCCCTTCTGTTTACCACAAGTTATTTTCCATGTATTTTTCTTCATTATTTACCATGCCTTCTACAATTATACAATGATTCTATCTTTTATAACATTTTTGATAGTTATACTGCTATGTTTTTTCTTATTCAATACTTATTTAGCCTTATACCAACTCTTGTTTATAGTATTTATTTGTCTTATAGTCAGAATACTGTTTCAAATTTATTTTAGTCTCTCTGAAGCCTTAGTCTTTTTGTGTTAGGACTTAGAAATTTACACTTGTCATCATTATGTTTGGTATAATGTGTGACATTTTGTGATTAAGGGAGCTCTAAGTGTACAAAAGAAATAATCTATAAAGCCAGAAGCTAGTTTGTAAACTATGAACCCAGAAGCTAATCTATGGAAGAGTCTTCCAAACATGAAACATGGTAATTGTGAATGGAGGAATAGATTCTCATTTTACATCTAGTAAAAAAAAAAAAAAAAGTTTTATTCTAACAGCATTACCTAATACAATGAATATAAGTATACTATATATTATATACATATATATATATATACACACACACAGAGAATACAATAGATTACAGTATAAGTATAAAGCATATTGTTATATAAATATATACAGTGTATACTTAATAAAGTATGTAATAATAAAGGTTATATTTATAAAAAGACCATGCATTTTCTTTTTCCGTGGAAATTGTTTTAAAACTGTGTATAATCAGACCTCCTGTGCTGGGGAGCAAAACCTGCATTTTACAAATAGTGGCTATATCAGTGTGACAGGTTCATATTTTATGCATCCTATCACTAATAAAACAACCGATATCCACCAACCATGCTGGAGGGAAGATTGAATATTTTTCTTTTCTCTCTATGGAAAATGATATTAAAAATTATTGCTATACCAGAAGAATTCTGTATCTATCGAAGGAATTGAATTCATAAACACCACCAATGAGGAAATCTTCAGGCATAGATGGCTACAATGGCAAATTTTACCTAATATTTAAAGAAGAAATAATTACAATCATGCATAGTGTCTTCTAAAAAATATAAGAGAATCAACTCATTTTATGAACTTAACATTACCCTGATTCTAAAACCAAAGATGTTGCAAGAAAAGGAAAATGAAAGACCAACATCTTTCATGCTCATATATGCAAATATCTTTGGCAAAATATTACCAAATCAAATCAAACAACTGGAAAGATTGAGTTGGTCAAAAAGTTCATTTTTTTCCCATAAGATGGCTCTAAAAGGGCTTTCATTAGTTCCTCAGTTGTGTCTGACTTTGAACCCCATGAATTGAATCTGGATCACCTGCATTGCAGGCAGATTCTTTACCATCTGAGCCACCAGGGAAGCCCCCTAGTATGGGTTAGTTTTCTTTAATTTCATTCAAAACAATTCCATTAGATTATAATGTGAGAGCTGTCATATCAGCATGCATTAAAAAATATTGAAATTGGTGAATTTTTGTATAGCCATTTTAATATTGAAGATGGAAGAAAAAAAATCTTTATTATTTCAAGGTTAAAAACACAAGTGAAATGTAAAGAATTTGTGCAGTGTGTGGAGAAAGTGCTGTGACTGATTGAATGTGTCAAAAGTGGTTTGCAAACTTTTGTGCTGGAGATCAACAATGTTCCATGGTTGGGTAGACCAGTTGAAGTTGATCAAATCAAGATATTAGTTAAGAACATTAAATGTTATATACTATGGGAGATAGAAGACAGATTCAAAATATCCAAATGGAGAGTTGAAAATAATGTGTACCAGCTTGGTCATGTTTCCTGTTGCTCAGATGGTAAAGAATCTGCCTGCAGTGTGGGAGACACAGGTCTGATCCCTGGTTCAGGAAGATCCCTTGGAAAAGGAAATGGCAACCCACTCCAGTATTCTCACCTGGAGAATCCCATGGACATAGGAGCCTGGCAGGCTACAGTTTGTGGGGTCGCAAAGAGTCAGATATGACTGAGTGACTGACACCTGTTTATGTTAATCATTTTGATGTTTGGGTACCATATAAGTTAAAATTAAAAAAAAAAAAAAAAAACCCTTCTTGACTTCTGCATGAAATGCTCTACTTAAACATAATAAATACTTTCTGTTTTTAAAACAAATTGTGATGGGCAATAAAAAGTGGATACTTTATAATAATGTGGAATGGGAGAGTTCATGAGACAAGTAAAATGAACCACCACCAACACCACCAAAGGCCGGTCTTCATCCAAAGAAGGTGATGTATATATGGTGGAATTGGAAGGGAGTCTTCTAATTATGAGCTCTTTTTGGAAAACCAAATGATTAATTCCAACAAGTACTGCTCTCAATTAGACCTGTCAAGCAACACTTGACAAAAAAAGGTCCAGAATTAGTCAACAGGAAATGCATAATCTTCCATCAGGATAATTCATGTTTCTTTGATGACCAGACAAAAATTGTTACAGTTTGGTGGGAAGTTCTGATTCAACTACCATAATCACCAGGCATTGCAACTCAGATTTCCAATTATTTTGGTCTTTACAAAATTCTGTTAATGGAAAAAAAAAAAAAAATTGCAACTCCCTGGAAGACTATAAAAAGCACCCAGAATAGCTCTTTGCTCAAAAAGATAAAAAGTTTTGAGAGGATATAATTATGAAGTTGTCTGAAAAATGGCAGAAGGTAGTGAAACAAAATGGTGAATATATTGTTCAATAAAGTTCTTGGTGAAATTGAAAAATGTATCTTTTATTTTTACTTAAAAAGCAACAGAACTCTTTAGCCAACCCAATATGATGATACAGCATCCTCAAGAATGCAGGACTAGCTGCATTCTTATGATAGGAAGAGGAAGTTTGGACACACAGAGAGACACTGGGGATGTGGGCAAACAAATAAAACACCGTGAGGAGATGCATCAAGGAGGCAGCCATCTGAAAGCCATGGACAGAGGCCTCAGAAGAAATCAAGCCTGTTGACTTCCTGGTGATCTCTGATTTCTTCCCTTCAACCCTATAAGAAATAAATTTATGCTGTTTAAGTCACCTAGTCTGTTATACTTTGTTTGGAAGTGCTAGCAAACTAATATTGATATCCACAAAACAAAAATCCACAAATTGCTAACATTATACTTAATGGTAAAAGATTGAATTATTATCTGCTAAGAGTTGGAACAAGGCCAGGATGACCTCCTTCACCACTACTACCCAAATTCACAGTGAAATTCCAAAGTAGTTTAATAATAGAAGAAAAATAAGTAAGTAGTATATGGAGTGGAAAAGAAGTGATGATACAGAGGAATCGGGTGGAGAGGGAGGTGGGAGGGGGGATCGGGATGGGGAATACGTGTAAATCTATGGCTGATTCATATCAATGTATGACAAAACCCACTGAAATGTTGTGAAGTAATTAGCCTCCAACTAAAAAAAAAAAAAAAAAGAAGTGATGATATGGTCTCTATTTACACACTACATAATTATGTACATTGGAAAAGGAAATGGCAACCCACTCCAGTATTCTTGCCTGAAGAACCCCATGGAGCCTGACATGTTATAGTCCATGGAGTTGCAAAGAGTCAGTTATAACTCAGCAAGTGAGCAATTATGTATTTAATTCTAAACAATCTGTTAAAAAATGTTCCTCTAGCAAGTGAGTTTAAGAAGGTCGCAGGACACATGATTATTATGCAAAATAATGCATTATTATGCAAAAAATTATGTTTTTATATATTAGCAATGGTTAATTGAAATGGAAATAAATATAATACATCAAAAATAAAAGACTTAGGTATAAGCCTATAAAAGTATGTGCAGGATCTATATGCTGAAAATTATGTAGACTGGTGAAAAAAATTTAAAAAGACCTAAATAAGTAGAAAGATACCCTGTGTTCATGGATTGAAGACTAATTACTGTTTTCTCTGTGATTTATAGATTTGAAGTAATCTTGATCAAAATCTAAAAAACTATTTGTAAATAGTGACAATGTGATTCTGAAATTTATATGGAAATAGACTAGAATAGCCAACATAGCTTTAAATGTGAAGAAAATGCTGGAAAATTTCAAGACTATAAAGTTACAGAAATCTGTGTGAAAGGATAGACACATAGAGAACATAAACCACCATAGAGTCCAAAATTAGACCAACAGAAAGTGTAAGCGAAAGTTGCTCAGTCATGTCTGACTCTTTGCGACCCAACAGACTATACAGTCCATGGAATTCCCCAGGCCAGAATACTACAGGCAGATTCTTTTCCAAATGAGCTATGAGAGAAGCCCCAGACCAACAGTGATGTGGTCAAATATTTGTTTTTAAAAGGTGTTAGGCAAGACAGTTTTTTCAACAAATGGTGCTGAAATAATTAAAAATTCATAGGGCAAAGGAAAGTACCTTGACTCACACATTGTACTTCACACACAAAAAAGCACCCCCCAAAAAACTCATTTCACATGCTAGCAAGGTAATGTTCAAAGTCCTTCAAGCTAGTCTTCAACAGTACACAAACCAAGAACTTCCAGATATACAAGCCTGATTTAGAAAAGACAGAAGAACCAGAACTCAAATTGCTGATAACTGCTGGATCATAGGAAAACTAAGAGAACTCCAGAAAAATATCCACTTCTTCCTCATTGAGTACACTAAAACCTTTGACTGTGTGAATCACAAAAAAAAACTGTGGAAAATTTTTAAAGAGATGGAAATACCAGACTACCTTACCTGGTTCCTGAGAAACCTGAATGCAGGTCAAGAAGCAACAGATAGAATCAGACATGGAACAGCGAATTGTTTCAAAATTGGGAAAGGAGTACATCTAGGCTGTATATTATCATCCTGCTTATTTAACTTATATGCAGAGTACATCATGTGAAATGCTGGGCTGGATGAAGTACACTGGAATCAAGTTTGCTGGGAGAAATATTAACAGCCTCAGATATGCAGATGATACCACTCTAATGGCAGAAAGCAAAGAGGAACTAAACAGCCTCTTGATGAGGGTTAGAGAAGAGAGTGAAAAAGCTGGCTTAAAACTCAACATTCAGAAATGATGATTATGCATCCTGTCCCATCACTTCTTGGCAAATAGATGGGGAAACAGTGGAAACAGTGGCAGATTTTATTTTCTTGTGCTCCAAAATCACTGCAGACAGTGACTGCAGCCATGAAATTAAAAGACACTTGCTACTTGAAAGTAAAGCTATGAAAAACCTAGACAGCATATTAAAAAGCAGACATCACTTTGCCAACAAAGGCCTGCATAATCAAAGCTATGGTTTTTCCAGTAATTATGTACAGATGTGAGTGAGGATTAGACCCTGAAGAAGACTGAGTGCTGAAGAACTGATGCTTTTGAACTGTGATGCTGGAGAAGACTCTTGACAGTCCCTTGGAGAGCAAGGAGATCAAACCAGTCAATCCTGAAGAAAGTCAACCCTGAATATTCATTGGAAGGACTGATGCTGAAGCTCCAATTTGGC
Organism: Cervus elaphus; assembly: GCF_910594005.1. Classification (NCBI taxonomy): domain Eukaryota; kingdom Metazoa; phylum Chordata; class Mammalia; order Artiodactyla; family Cervidae; genus Cervus; species Cervus elaphus. Next base: position 68,387,356 of record NC_057819.1, read on the forward strand.
CACCTGATAAGATTGAAGGCAGGAGAGGAAGGGGATGACACAGGATGAGATGATTGGATGGCATCACCGACTCAATGGACATGTATTTGAGCAAGCTTTGGGAGTTGGTTATGGACAGGGAAGCCTTGCATACTGCAGTCCATGGGGTCACAAAGAGTCAGACATGATTGTGCAACTGAATTGAACTGAACTGAAGCTTCATTATAATATTTTTGTTTTTGAAACTCAAATTGTGCCAAATTTTGCTAATAGGATCACTTTTCAGTCAAGTCATGAGTTTTTTGACATGTTTACATCATTCTTGGAGAATTTTCTTATTTTCTGAATAAGATATTACAGGTTTAATTGGAATTTTCCTGCTTCAGAATGTACAGTTCTTGAATTTGACATAAAACAATCAGTATATGGAATAGCTCTATCACCTCCCAGAATACCTTACACAACCAGTTCCTCAAGATCAGTGACCCATTTTGTCTTACTATTATTTTACGTTTTCCAAAAAGTAGACTCATGCAGAACATTGTCTGGTGAGCCTGGCTACTTTCATTCAGTGCAATGCACTTACAGTTCATTACTGTATGTAAATTTAAAAATGAATAAAGCAAAAAAAAAAAAAAAAATGAATAAAGCAAATAAAACAGAAAAATTGTTCTATGAAGAATAGTCAAAAATATCAGATAAAATTAGGAAAAAGTAGCATAGAGGTGTATTAAATAATAAATGGAATTTTATGCTTTTTGTATTTTTGATGCTTTTGGTGTTAATTTTTTTGGTTAAAATTTCTCACAAAAAGAAACTTGGATCAACCTCTTGGCATTCCATAAATGCTTGTTTAAAGAAATAAATGATGATTTGCAAATTTAACATAATACTAACTTGTGATACTTCAACAAACATTCTTCAAACATTTTGAACTCTATGTATACATGACAATTTAATTTTTAAATTGAAGTAAGTCTTAGCACTAACAGGGACTCCATAAGTAGAAACAGAGAAAGTAAGAAATCATGTACTTTATTTTGCCTTTAGCTTTTGTTGCTATTGTTCAACCTGACACTTTTCACATATATGAATCTAACTTAACATTCTGTACTCATTTTTGAGTTCATTTTAATGCAAAATATTTATAGTTATATTTATTAACAATGATATTTCTCTTCTTAATGGCCATCTTCTCATTTCTGGAGAGGTTCAGTATCAATTCAATGATTATTATACAACTCTATAATAATAACAATATAGTCATATGAAACATAAAATTTTACTTTTTTATTTAAATTCTATATTTCTTACACTTGATTTCAAAGCTCTTATTACTGAATGATCTTATTATTCTGTCAGGTGCTGATTTTGTCTCATTTTATTCAATTCATTTTGATTTCCTTGAGAATTTCTATTATTGACACTGTGAATATGATACAGTTGAGTCTGGTTTTTGGTTTATTTGTTTGTTTGTTTTGTTTTGTTTTGTTTTGCTTTGTTTTGTTTTAATCCATACAGTCACTCTGTGTCTTTTGATTGAAAAATTTGATCTATTTACCACTAGAGAAATTTTTTATTAGTAAAGATTTAGTAATGTATCTTATTGTTTTTGGTTGTCTTGTAGTTCTATTTTTCTTTTCTTCCTCTCTTGATGCCTTTCTTTGTGAATATATTATTTCCTGTAGTGGTTTACTTTGATTCCCTTTTCTCTATTTTTTGCAAATTTACTGTAAGTTATTGCTTTGTGATTATCATGAAGCTTACAAAAAATAGCTCATAGACACAATAGTCTTTTTTATATTGATAGTGATTTAACTTCAATCATATACAAAGTTCCGCCTTTCTCCAATCTTCCTTTTATGTTTTTTAAGTCACAATTTAGATCTTTCTATACTTTATATCTTTTGTTTCTATAGCTATTTTTAACATTTTTGTCCATTAACATACAAGGATTAACTACTTTAACACAACATCATATTAGAGAATTATGAGTGAGTCCATGCCTGTGTTCTATGTTTTTATATTAAAGTAATATACTTTCATCTCAGTTTGAAGAACTCCTTTTTGAATTTTCTGTAAGGCAGTTCTAGTGGTGATGAGCTCTCTAAAGTTCTGTTTGTTAGGAAGAGTCTTTATCACACCTTCATTTCTGAAAGGCAAGTTTTTTTGGGTAACGTACTCTTGATTCATAGTTTTTTGGTTTTTTTTTTCTACATTTTGAAAATATTATTCCACTCTCTCCTGACCACTACTGAGAATTCAGCCAATAGTGTTATGGGAGTTTCCTTGAATGAGAGTTTGTTTTATTTTTTTCCTTTTGGTTCTTTCAAAACTTTATTTTTTTTATTGTCTTTGATTTTAGATAGTTTTATTTTAATTTATTATAATGTCTTACAGATGGTCGTTTTGTATTGAAATTTGGGGATGACCTATTAGCTTCATGAACCTGGGTGCACAATTCTATCCCCAGGTTTGGGAAGTTCTCTATCACTGTTTCTTTATTTAAACATCCTACCCTCCCTCCCTCTCTTCTTCTGAGCTTCCAATGATGTAAAAAAGTGGTTCTCCTAATGGAGTCCTGTAAGTCATGTAGGCTTTCTTCATTGCTTTTCATTCTTCATCCCAGTTTTTTCTTTTTGCACCTCTGATTGGGTAGTTTTAATTGATCTGTCCTTGAACTCACTGATTCTTTTTTCTGCTTAGTCAAGTCTGCTATTCAAATGCTCTATTGAATTTTTTACTTCAGTCCTTGCATTCCTTGTCTCCAAAACTTTTTGGTTCTTCTTCATACTTTTATCTCTTAGATAAACTCATTTCACTCTCATATTTTTCTCCTTATATTTTTACTGTGTTTTTTTTTTTTTTAATTTGTATTTGCATTCTCTTGAAGATCTCTGAGCATCTTTAGAACAAATATTTTGAACTCCTTTTCAGGCAATTTCTGAATCTCCATTTCTTTCTGTTTATTTAGTGAAGTCATGTTTCCCTGACTGTTTGTGATCCCTATAGATTTGCATAGGTGTTTGCACATTTGAAGAAGCAGCCACCTCTTCTAGACTTTATGAGCTAATTTACTAAGAGAAGACATTTACCTCTAGGCAGAGGCATATTTGAACATGCTATGACTCTGAGTCTAATGGTGCAGGGTGTCAGGTGCAAGAGTGTGTAGTGGCACCAGGTCCAAGTGTAATAGAGCACTACAGAACCCAGTCCTTAGCACAGAGCCATTGCTGTGGACCGTTACTACACCTCCCACCCCACTGCGCCTTGTTACCAAGCAATGGTTACCACAGGACCATTAGTGGTCCTGTTCAGCCATTGGACTGCACAGAAGTGGGCCCTGCCCACAAGCAACTGGCAGTTAAGAAAGGACAGCTAATGAGAGGATCAGACAACAGTGGAGTGGTGATCCTGGGGTGGAGAGTGAGGTAAGAGGTGGATCCTGTACTTCTCCCTGAGGCCCTCCAGTTCACCCAGACTTGGGTTAGTGGGTGAGCTGGAGGACCCAGAGAACAGGCTTGGGGCTGTGTTCTACAGGGCTTCAGAGCCTTCACAGAGGTCACCCACTAACCTTGGCCCAGGCCTTGAGGCAATCGCGAACCTCTCCCCTATCCTGGTCTCTGTGATGTAGTAACAGTGGCAGTCTGCCTGGGTTGTAGCCTGTGGGACTTAGTCTCCCCACTTTGGGTGGCTTGAGGAGCCTGAAGTTGGGTTGGATGCCTGGCTTTCTCAAGGATGACAGTTGGACAGAGTCTGGGAACTTGGTCCTGAGGGAGCTGCCGACTGAGCTCTGCCTCCTCTTAGCCAGGCCCAGGACCTTGGAGGGTGAAAGTTATAGCTTGGGACCTTGCCCTTTCTTGTCAGGACAGATAATAACATTCTTTGGTAAAAAAAAATTTACAGAAACGTCATTACCTGACCATGACCTGACTTCGAGAACAAAGGATCTGACACCAGAAAGTTTGCAACTAACCATGCTCCTTTCTCCCCATTTTGCTTTTAAAAGGGCTTTGCTGAAAGCCTTCAGTAACTCTGGGGCTCTTAAGACATGAGCCACTCATCTCCTTGCATGGCCCTGTAATAAACCTTTCTCTGTTCCAAACTCCAATGTTTTATTATTGTTTGGCCTTAATGTGCATTGGGCACATGGACTTGGCAATGTTTTGTAACATTGCCATGGGAGCATGGCACTGGAGGTTGTTGACAGAGACAAGGCTGGGGGCAACAGTTGCATAGCTGGAGGTCCTAACTACAGTGGTATAGCCCAGTGACAGAGACAGGCCTGATCCAGGCCCACAACAGATATGAGACCTTGGCTATTGGTATGCTCTCCTATGGCAGCACAGTCTCCCTCCAGAGGCATGCACTGCAGTGGAAAGTGGAGACGAGTGTCAGGTCAGTGGCATGCCAGTGCACAGCTGGAGGGATTAGCTCTGAGTATGTCTATGGTGGTGAATGTCACCCACAGTGATTTAGAGTAGTGTCTTGTGCTTGCACAGCTCCAGAGACTTGGGTTGACTGTTGGTACAGTTTCTGGGCCCCATTGAGGCTGGAAGCAGGAAGCAGGGAGGTACTCAGATGGCAAATATTAATACTTGTGGGATCAAAGCTGGTGAAATCTTCAGGGTTGGTTCCTTCAGTGGTGAAAGCTGCTGGATTTGTTTGCAGAGCAGGTCACTGTGAAATGTGATCACTCTTTCTGAGTGATTGCTACTGGTAGCCCCTGTTTTTTCCCTTGTTTCCAGCTGTTTCTATACACCTCATCTTTGCCAGTCTAGGTTGTGTGAGAGTAAGGGGGGCCTTCACATAGTGCTATGAATGGCTGGGGAAGCTGGTTGCTCACTCCATCATTCCCATGAGTAAAACACTTCTGAAGCTGAGAAGTTTCCTCCTGGCTTAGAGCAGTGTTGACTTGAGGAATGGGATGAAGCTGTCTGCTTTTTCTTCTTGTTCAGTTATTTTGAGATTTTTGAGCCTGAAACTACTTAAAGGAACTCTAGAGCTCTTCCCATGTTGTTTTTGTTGTGGAAAACTCTTTAATTGTTAGTCTTTTGAGAAAGATGCAGTCTGGGGGCTCCTACACTACCATTTTGGTGACAATCAGCTAGTTCCTCCTTCATATATTTTATATATCATGTCTATTTTCATCTATAAATTCTCAATATTTTATTGCTGAATAATGTTTTCATAGATCCATGACTATTTTTGTTTAATGATATATATTTGAATGTAATTTGTTAATTTTTCTGAATGATAAAGATTTTCTTATTGAAATCATTTTACGTGTGTTTAATGGAAGAAGGTTTTTTAAAATTCATTTTAAATTGGAGGATAATTGCCTTATAATGCTGTGTTGGCTTCTGTCAAACAACAACATGGATGGATCAGCCATAAGCATACGTAAGTCCCCTCCATCTCAAATCTCCCTCCCACTCCCTACTGCATCCCACCCCTTTCAGTCAGTTCAGTTCAGTTCAGTCACTCAGTCATGTCCAACTCTTTGCGACCGCATGGATTGCAGCACACCAGGCCTCCCTGTTCATCACCAACTCTCAGAGTTTACACAAACTCATGTCCATTGAGTCAGTGATGCCATCCAGCCATCTCATCCTCTGTTATCCCCTTCTCTTCCTGCCTTCAATCTTTCCCAGCATCAGGGTCTTTTCAAATGAGTCAACTCTTCGCATGAGGTGGCCAAAGTACTGGAGTTTCAGCTTCAACACCAGTCCTTCCAATGAACACCCAGGACTGATCTCTTTAGGATGGACTGGTTGGATCTCCTTGCAGTCCAAGGGACTCTCAAGAGTCTTCTCAAACACCACAATTCAAAAGCATCAATTCTTTAGTGTTCAGCTTTCTTTATAGTCCAACTCTCACATCCATACATGACCACTGGAAAAACCATAGCCTTGACTAGACGGATCTTTGTTGGCAAACTCATGTCTCTGCTTTTTAATATGCTATCTAGGTTGGTCATAACTTTCCTTCCAAGGAGTAAGCATCTTTTTATTTCATGACTGCAGTCACCATCTGAAGTGATTTTGGAGCCCCCCCCACCCCCCCCGCAAAAAAAAGGTGTGACTGTTTCCGCATCTGTTTGACATGAAGTGATGGGACTGAATGCCATGATCTTCGTTTTCTGAATGTTGAATTTTAAGCCAGCTTTTTCACTCTGCTCTTTCACTTTCATCAAGAGGCTCTTTAGTTCTTCTTCACTTTCTGCCATAAGGCTGGTGTCATCTGCATATCTGAGGTTATTGATATTTCTCCTGGCAATCTTGGTTCCAGCTAGTGATTCCTCCAGCCCAGCGTTTCTCATGATGTACTCTGCATATCAGTCAAATAATCAAGGTGACAATATACAGCCTTGACGTACTCCTTTTCCTCTTTGGAACCAGTCTGTTGTTCCATGTCCAGTTCTAACTGTCGCTTCCTGACTTGCATACAGATTTTTCAGGAGGCAGGTCAGGTGGTCTGGTATTCCCATCTCTTTCAGAATTTTCCACAGTTTGTTGTGATCCACACAGTCAAAGGCTTTGGCATAGTCAATAAAGCAGGAATAGATGTTATTTTGGAACTCTATTGCTTTTTTGATGATCGAGCAGATGTTGGCAATTTGATCTCTGGTTCCTCTGCCTTTTCTAAACCCAGCTTGAACATCTGGAAGTTCACAGCTCATGTATTGTTGAAGCCTGGCTTGGAGAATTTTGAGCATTACTTTACTAGCGTGTGAGATGAGTGCAATTGTGCAGTGGTTTGAGCATTCTTTGACAGTGCCTTTCTTAGGGATTGGAATGAAAACTGACCTTTTCCAGTCCTGTGGCCATGGCTGAATTTTCCAACCCACCCCTCTAGGTTGTCACAAAACACCAGGTTGAGCTCTCTGTGTTATAGAGGAATAGAAGAAAGGTTTTGCCACTGCTCCTCATTCAAACATGCTTGTTACAGCTGCACAACTTGCATGTGTGTAGTAAATGTTATAAATTTTTAAATTAAAGTTATAATTAATAATATAATCATAGTTTTGAACAAAACATAGTGGAAATTTCAAGACTTGATGATTTTTTGGCACTTGCTAGGCTTCCCTGATAGCTCAGTTGTAAAGAATATATTTGCAATGCAGGTCAGGAAGATCTGCTGGAGAAGAGATAGGCTACCCACTCCAGTATTCTTGGGTGGCTTTGTGGCTCAGCTGGTAAAAAATCTGCCTGAAATGCAGGAGACCTAGGTTCGATCCCTGGATTGGGAAGATCCCATGGAGAAGGGAAAGGTCCCCACTCCAGTGTTCTGATCTGGAGAATTCCATGGACCGTATAGTCCATGGGGTCACAAAGTCAGATATGATCATTTTGTTGTTATTCAGTCAGTAACTTGTGTCCAATTCTTTGTGACCCCATGCCATAGTCGTTTGTCCTCCACTATCTCCGGGAGTTTGTTCAAAAATCTATTGGACTGTGTGGGAGAAGGTGACAGTGGGATGATTTGAGAGAATAGCGTTGAAACATGTATACTACCATATGTAAAACAGAAGACAATGCAAGTGCTCTGGGGCAACCCAGAGGGATGGGATGGGGAGGGAAGTGAGGGAGGTTCAGGATGGGGGACACATGTACACCTGTGGCTGATTCATGTCGATGTATGGCAAAAACAACCACAATATTGTTAAGTAATTAGCCTCCAATTAAAATAAATTAATTAATTTTAAAAATTCATGTCCATTGAGTTGGTGATGCTATCAACCATCTCATCCTCTGTCACCCCTTCTCCTTTTCCCTTCAATTTTTTCCCAGCATCGAAGTCTTTTCCAATAAGTCGGCTGTTCACATCAGGTGACCAAAGTATTGAAGTTTCTTGTTGCATATCTATTTTTTTAAATTAGAAAACTAGAATTCTATTAATACAAAGTCAAACATGTGGAATCAGAATGTCATAGAATTTTTAGTTAAGCAAAAAGTCATAACTTTTCTAAATTATATATAGGATATGTAGGTTTGTATATATGTATATGAAAGCTTTTCTACTATTCTTGATAAAGGCTTCAAAAAGAACATTAAAAAGAGAGAGAGAGAGATGGAGAATTGGAAAAAACATAGACTAAATGAAATGAGAGCAGTGAATATGAAATAGAAAAAGTGAAACAAACAGGATAAAAGTGAAAGATTCTCATACAGTCCAATTTTTTTTTTTCATTTATTTTTATTAGTTGGAGGCTAATTACTTTACAATATTGTAGTGGGTTTTGTCATACACTGACATGAATCAGCCATGGATTTACATGTATTCCCCATCCTGATCCCCCCTCCCACCTCTCTCTCTACCCAATCCCTCTGAGTCTTCCCAGTGCACCAGGCCCGAGCACTTGTCTCATGCATCCAACCTGGGCTGGTGATCTGTTTCACTATAGATAATATACATGTTTCAATGCTGTTCTCTCAAAACATCCCACCCTCGCCTTCTCCCACAGAGTCCAAAAGTCTGTTCTGTACATCTGTGTCTCTTTTTCTGTTTTGCATTTAGGGTTATCATTACCATCTTTCTAAATTCCATATATATGTGTTAGTATGCTGTAATGTTCTTTATCTTTCTGGCTTACTTTACTCTGTATAATAGGCTCCAGTTTCATCCATCTAATTTTAAACATGGCTGCTTATTAGAAACATGTCTGGAGTTTCCCTGCTTTATTTTGTACTCCAAGGCCAAACTTACCTGTTATTCTGGTTATCTCTTGGGTTTATACTTTTGCATTCTAATCCTGTATGATGAGAAGGATTTTTTTTTTTTTTTCAGTGTTCATTCTAGAAAGTGCTGTAAGCATTTGTAGAACTGGTCAACATCAGCTTCTTTGGCATCAGTGTTTGGGACACAGACTTGGATTACTGTGATGTTGAATGGTTTGCCCTGGAAATGAATGAAGGTCATTCTGTCATTTTTGAGACTGCACCCAAGTACTGCATTTTGGTCTCTTGTTGACTATGAGGGCTACTCCATTTCTTTTAAGGGATTCTTGCTCATAGTAGTTCATATACTGGTCATCTAAATTAAATTCGCCCTTTCCCATCCATTTTAGTTCACTGATTCTTATGATGTCAATGTTCAATCTTGCCATCTCCTGCTTGATCATATCCAGTTCACCTTGATTCATGGACCTAACATTCCAGGTGATGTGCCGTGCTAAGTTACTTCAATCATGTCTGACTCTATGTGATCCTATGGAATGTAGCCCACTAGGTTCCTCTGTCCATTGGGATTCTACAGGCAAGAATACTGAAGTGGGTTGCCATGCCCTTCTCCAGGGGATCCTCCCAACATAGGGATCAAACCCATGTATCTTATGTCTCCTGAATTGGCAGGCAGGTTCTTGACCACTAGCACCACCTGGAAAGCCCAACATTCCAGGTGCCTATGCAACATTACTCTTTACAGTATTAGACTTTACTTTCACCGCTAGACACAACTACAACAGAGCATCGTTTCTGCTTTGGCCCAGCCACTTCATTCTTTCTGCAGCTATTAGTAACTGCCCTCTGCTCTTCCTAGTAGCATATTGGACACCTTACAACCTAAGGGGGCTCATCTCCCAGCATCATATCTTTTTGCCTTTTCATACTTACTGTCCATGGAGTTTTCCAGGCAAGAATACTGGAGTGGGTTGTCATTTTTTCTCCTGTGGACCACATTTTGTGAGAACTCTTCAATATAACCCATGCATCTTGGGTTATCCTGCATGGCATGGTTCATAGCTTCATTGAATTATGCAAGCCCCTTTACCATGACATGGCTGTGATACATGAAAGGGAAGGGTAATGATGCCACTACCCACAGTCAAACACTGTTAACAGATTTATGCATATTTTTGTTATATAAATTTATTTAAAGTAAATTTATATACATATATTAAAAAGTATATGTACACATGTTTACACACATGTATACACATGCTTATTTTTAATTGCTAAAAATGCTATATAAGTTATCTTTCTTTATTAATAAATCATGACTATCTTCTGATTTATCTATACCTTTTAAAAAAACAAAAATAAAGTTTATGCTTACCAATTTCAAAGCATAATTTATGTGATAGCAATCTCAACAGAACTTCAATTCTTTTCTAATATTATTTCATTGTGAGTACAGAAAGGAAGGAGAAAAATTTAATAAAACAAAACTGATTGTGTTCTGGGGTTTAAAAACTTTTTAGTTACATTACATATAATGATTCTCTTCCTTTTTTTGAAATTCTTATTGAAGAATAGTTGATTTACAATGTTGTGTTAATTTATTATATACAGCAAAATGATTCAGTTATATGTATGTGTGTGTGTATATACATATATGTGTTTTTAATCCATCCTATATATAATTATGTGCCCCTGCTAATCCTAGAGTCCCATTCTGTCACTCCAACCCATTCCTTCTTGGCAATCACAAGTCTGTTCTCTATATCTGTGACCCTATTTTTATTTTGTAGATATATTGATTTGTACTCTATTTTAGATTCCACATATAAGTGATATCATACAGTATATGTCTTTCTCCTTATAACTTACTTCATATAAAATGGCATTATTTGATTCTTTCTGATGGTTTAGCAGTATCTCATGAAATATTACTCATACACACACACACACACCATATCTTCTATATCCATTCTGTTGATAAACGTTTGGGTATTTAGGTTGTTTTTTGACTTTCTTAGCTATTGTAAATAGTGCTGCTAGGAACATAAGTGTGCCTGTATCCTTTTGAATTATAGTTTTGTCTGAGTATATGTCCAGAAGTGAGATTGCTATATCATATAGCAACTCTATTTTTAGGTTTTTGAGGAATATCAATACTGTTTTCCATAGTGGCTACATCAATGTACATTCTCAGCAACAATATAAGAGTATTCCCTTTTCTCCACACTCTCTAAAGCATTTGTTACTTGGTGATGTTTTAATGATGGCCTTTCTGACTGGTCTGGGGTGGTACTTCACTGTAGTTTTTTTTTTTTTTTTTTTTAATTTTAATTGTATGCTAATTACTTTACAATACTGTAGTAATTTTTGCCATACATTGACATGAACCAGCCATGGGTGTACGTATGTAGTGTGTCCTGACTCACTGTAGTTTTTATTTGCATTTGTTTAATAATTAACAGTGTTGAGCATCTTTTCATGTGCTTATTGGCCATCTGCGGTCTTTTTTGGAGAAATGTGTATTTATGTCTTCTTCCCCCTTTCTGATTGGGTTGTTTTTGTTTTTGTTTTGTTGTTGAGTTGTATGAGTCATTTGTATATTTGGGAAATTGAGCCCTTGTCAGCTCCATTTTTGCAACTATTTCCTCCCATTCTGAAGGTTGTCTTTTCATTTTGCTTACGGTTTCCTTTGTTGTGCAAAAAGCATAAGTTTGATTAGCTACTACTTGCTTATTTTCATTTTTATTTCCATTACCTTGGGAGACTGACTTAAGAAAACGTTGGTGCAACTATGTCAGAAGGTGTTTTACCTTTGATTGCTACAGCAAAGGTCTTAATGACCTGGATAACCATGATGGTGTGAACTAGACCTCCTGCAGTGTGAAGTCAAGTGGGCCTTTAAGAAGAAACAGAACAGACTTTTAGACTCTGTGGGAGAAGGCGAGGGTGGGATGTTATGAGAGAATAGCACTGAAACAAGTATACTATCAAGGGTGAAACAGACCACCAGCCCAGGTTGGATGCATGAGACAAGTGCTCAGGGCTGGTGCACTGGGAAGACCCAGAGGGATGGGATGGGATGGGGAGGGAGGTGGGAAGGGGGATTGGGATGGGGAACACATGTAAATCCATGGCTGGTTCATGTCAATGTATGGCAAAAACCACTACAATATTGTAATTAGCCTCCAACTAATAAAAATAAATGAAAAAAGTTAAAAATTTAAAAAAATTTAAAAATTAAAAAAATAAAATAAAAAAAGAAGAAATACGACAAACAAAGCTGGTGGAGGTAACAGAATTCTAGCTGAGCTATTTCAAATCCCAAAAGATGATGCTGTGAAAGTGCTATACTAAATATGCCAGCAAATTTGGAAAATTCAGCAGTGGCCACAGGACTGGAAAAGATCCAGTTTTCATTCTAATACCAAAGAAAGACAAGGCCAAAGAATGTTCAAACCACCATTAAATTGCACTCATTTCATATGCTAGCAAGATTTTGCTCAAAATTCTTCAAGCTAGGCTTCAGTGGTATGTGAACAGAGAAATTCCATATGTTCAAGCTGGGTTTAGAAAAGACAGAGGAACCAGAGGTCGAATTGCCAACATCCATTGGATCATAGAAAAAACAAGGTGATTCCAGAAAAACATCTACTTCTCCTCATTGACTATGTTATCACAACAAACTGTGGAAAATTCTTAGAGATGGGAAACCAGACCATCTAAAATGCCTCCTGAGAAACATGTATGCAGGTTAAGAAGCAACAGTGAGAATCAGACATGGAACCATGGACTGGTTCAAAGTTTGGAAAGGAGTATAACAAGGCTGTTTATTGTCATCCTCCTTATTTAACGTGCATGCAGAGTGCAGTGTGTGCTGTGTTTAGTTGCTCAGTTGTGTCCAACTCTTTGCAACCCCATGGACTGTAGCCCATCAAGCTCCTCTGTCCATGGGGATTCTCCAAGCAATAAAACTGGACTGGGTCACAATGCCCTCCTCCAGGGGATCTTCCCAACCCAGGGATTGAACCCAGGTATCCCTCATTGAAGGTAGATTCTTCACCATATGAACCACCAGGGAAGCCCAAGAATACTTGACTGGGTAGCCTACCCCTTCTTCAGAGGAACTTCCCAACCCAGGAATCAAACCAGGGTCTCCTGCATTGCAGGCAGATTCTTTACCAGCTGAGTTACGCAGTAAGCCCTACATGCAGAGTGCATCATGCAAAATACTGGGCTGGATGAAGTTCAAGCTGGAATCAAGATTGCTGGAAGTAATATCAATAACCTCAGATATGCAGATGACACCACCCAAATGACAGAAAGCTTAGAGGAACTAAAGAGCCTCTTTATGAGGGTGAAAGAAGAGAAAAAGTTGACTTAAAACCCAACATTCAAAAATCTAAGATCATGGCATCCATTCCCAACACTTCATGGCAAACAGATGGGGAAAAAACAGAAACAGTGACAGACTTTATTTTCTTGGGCTCCAAAATAACTGCGAGAGTGACTGTAGCCGTGAAATTAAAAGACACTTACTCCTTGGAAGAAAAGTTATGACAAACCTAGACAGCATATTAAAAAACAGAGACATTACTTTGACGATAAAGCTCTGTCTAGTCAAGTTATGGTTTTTCCAGTAGTCACGTATGGATGTGAGAGTTGAACCATAAAGACGGCTGAGCACTGAAGAATTGATGTTTTTGAAATATGGTGCTAGAGAAGACGCTTGAGAGTTCCTTGGAGAGCAAGGAGATCAAACCAGTCAATCCTAAAGTAAATCAATTCTGAATATTCATTGGAAAGATTGATACTGAAGCTCCAATACTTGACCACTTGATGGGAAGAGCTGATTCACTGGAAACAACTTTAATGCTGGGAAACATTGAGGGCAGGAGGAGAAAAGGGCAACAGAGAATGAGATGGTTAGATGGCATCATAGACTCAATGGATGTGAGTTTGAGCAAATTATGGAAGATTGTGAAGGACATGGAAGCCTGGAATGCTGCAGTCCATGGGATCGCAAACAATCAGACACAACTGAACAAAAGAACAAGGAGTTTTATGGTGTCATATCTTATGTTGAAGTCCTTAAGCCATTTTGAGTTTACTTTTGTGCATGATATGAGTGTGTGTTCTAACGTGATTGATTTACATGCAGAAGCCCAACTTCCCAATACCACTTGCTGAAGAGACTGTTTCTCAATTCACATTATTGTCTCCTTTGTCAGAGATTAATTGATCATAAGCGTGTGGGTTTCTTTCTGGGTTCTCTATTCTGTTCCATTGACCTGTGAATCTTTTTGTGCCAGTACCGCACTGGTTTGATAACTGTAGCTTTTGATTACTGTGTCTGAAGTCTGGGAGAGTTATGCCTTCTGACTTATTCTTTTTCCTCAGGATTGCCTTGGCAATTCTGGGTCCTTTATGGTTTCACATGAATTTTAGGATTACTTGTTCATTTCTATGAAAAGTGTCCTGAGTAATTTGATAGGGATTACTTAAATCTTTATATTACTTTTAGTAGTTCTATGATTTTTACAATATTCTTCCAATCCAAGAGCATGGAATATCTTCCCATTTCTTTGAATAATCTTTAATTTCATTTTTAGTGCTTTCTCAACATATAAATGTAAGCTCTCAGCATATAAATCTTCCAACTCCTTGGTAAGGTTTCCTCTAGGAATTTTATTTTTTGATGTAATTTTAAAAGAAACTATTTACTTTCCATTTCTGATGTTTCATTGTTAGTGTAAAGAAATGCAACTTATTTCTGTATGTTAATCTTGTATTCTGCCAGCTTGCTAACTTCATTTATCAGTTCTTGTAGTTTTTTTCAGGGGATTTTAGGAATTTCTACATATATATACTATCATTTAATCTGTATATACTGACAGTTTTACCTCTTCCTTACCAATTTCAATACCTTTTATTTCTTTTTTATTATCTGATTGCTGTGACTCAGACTCCCAATACTATATTAAAGAGAATTGGTGAGAGTGGGCATCCTTGAGTTGTTGCAGCTTTCATCTTTTCACCATTTAGTATTGTATTGCTATGGATTTGTTATAAACAGCTTTTATTGTGTTAAGGTGTGTTCCCTCTATACCCACTTTCATAAACCCTTTTTTTTTAAATACAAAGTAATTCTTTTTAATGAAGATATGTTATCTAAAGATTTTTTTCTGCTTTAGCTATATGAAAACAGGTATTTTTAGTCTACCCCATATTTAAATTATGGAAATTTCAGAGAAAAAAATGTCTGACTGGTAGTTGGAGATGTATTCTAGTCTTGATGCTTCAGTTATTTTATGCTTAACTCCAAGAACTTTTCATGCAAAGATAGGCACAATAAAGGACAGAAATGGTATGGACTTAACAGAAGCAGAAGATATTAAGAGGTGGCAAGAATGCACAGAAAAACTATACAAAAAAGATCTTCATGACCCAGATAATCACAATGTTGTGATCAATCACTTAGAGTCAGACATCCTGGGATGCAAAGTCAAGTGGGCCCATAGGAAACATCACTATGAACAAAGCTAGTGGAGGTGATGGAATTCCAGTTGAGCTATTTCAAATCCTGAAAGGTGATGCTGTGAAAGTGCTGCACTCAATATGCCAGCAAATTTAGAAAACTCAGCAGTGACCACAGGACTGGAAAAGGTCAGTTTTCATTCCAATCCCAAAGAAAGGCAAGGACAAAGAATGCTCAAACTACTGCACAATTGCACTCATCTCACATGCCAGCAAAGTAATGCTCAAAATTCTCCAAGCCAGGCTTCAACAATACGTTAACCTTGAACTTCCAGATGTTCAAGCTGGGTTTAGAAAAGGCAGAGGAACCAGAGATCAAATTGCCAATGTCCTCTGGATCATTGAAAAGGAAAGAGAGTCCCAGAGAAGCATCTATTTCTGCTTTATTGACTATGCCAAAGCTTTTGACAGTGTGGATCACAACAAACTGTGGAAAATTCTGAAAGAGATGGGAATACCAGACCACCTGACCTGCCTCCTGAAAAATCTGTATGCAAGTCAGGAAGCAACAGTTAGAACTGGACATGGAACAACAGACTGGTTCCAAAGAGGAAAAGGAATACATCACCTTGCGTGTATATTGTCACCTTGCTTACTTAACTTACATTCAGAGTACATAATGAGAAATGCTGGACTGGATGAAACACAAGCTGGAATCAAGATTGCCGGGAGAAATATCAATAACCTCAGATATGCAGATGACACCACTCTTATGGCAGAAAGTGAAGAAGAACCTCTTGATGAAGAGACTCTTCAAGAGACTCATGATGAAAGTGAAAGAGGAGAGTGAAAGTGTTGGCTTAAAGCTCAACATTCAGAAAATGAAGATCATGGCATCCAGTCCCCCAGCACTTCATGTCAAACAGAGAAACAGTGGAGACAGTGACAGACTTCATTTTGGGGGGCTCCAAAATCACTGCAGATGGTGACTGCAGCCATGAAATTAAAAGACGCTTGCTCCCTGGATGGAAAGTTATGACCAAGTTAGACAGCATATTAAAAAGCAGAGACATGACTTTAACAATAAAGGTCCATATAGTCAAAGCTATGAATTTTCCAGTAGTCATGTATAGATGTGAGAGTTGGACTATCAAGAAAGCTGAGCACTGAAGAATTGATGCTTTTGAACTGTAGTGTTGGAGAGGACTCTCGAAAGTCCCTTGGACTGCAAGGAGATCCAACCAGTCCATCTTAAGGGACATCAGTCCTGGGTGTTCATTGGAAGGACTGATGCTGAAGCTGAAACTCTATTACTTTGATTGGAAGAGCTGACTCATTGGAAAAAACCCTCATGCTGGGAAAGATTGAAGGCGGGAGCAGAAGAGGATGACAGAGGATGACAGAGGATGACAGATGGTTGGATGGTATCACCGACTCAAAGAACATGAGTTTGGGTGAACTCCGGAGCTGATGATGGACAGAGAGGCCTGGCATGCTGCAATCCATGGGGTCGCAAAGAGTCAGACATGACTGAATGACTGAACTGAAGTGAACGAGCTCCAAATACATAACAATAGTAGATAAGGTATAAAGTAGTTAACCAGAAACTAGAAAAATCTTACTGTTGAACAATAATGGAAGGGGCTTATCTATTGGGCTTCAGGTCCACAAGCATGTAGTAGTAGCATTGAGTTCTACTACAAAAGTATTCTAAAAAAAAAAAAAAAGTGTTCTATTGTATAGTTCACTGTAAAGGAGACCAAGGTATTTGAGGGGTCAGTGATAAGTGCTTTACACACTGTTATAATTCTGAAATGGAGACTTATAAGGAACGTACAGAGTCCCTTGTAATCATGAATGAGCCTAAGTGGCCACATGCTTTGTATCTAGATCTGAGATATCATGACAGGACAGATAGCCCAAAATATCATTTCAATAGCTAGTACTGGAAAGGCAGCCTGTGGGTTGGGTAAAAGCAGCACAAAGGAAACATAAATGAGATCAAAGTAATAAAAATGCCTTTGACTTACATTAAGTCTATTAAAATAATTCTAAAAATGTTTGAAGAAACCTAATATTACGCAAGATGGTAAATGAAAAATATAGTCAATATATGGATTTATTTCAGAAAAAGTTAAGGAACAGTTTACAATAAGCTTGTCTAGATGTTTTTCCTAAAAAGCTAAGTGATCCCAGACTAAGTACACAATATAGATCAGCATAAATGATTATCAAACAGGACAAATTATAAAATAATTCCTTTCATCTGGATAAAAGGTGCAACACTACAATTCTTCAGTTGTGTGTATAACATGAAGTAAGTTCTAGAATGATTCTGGCTTTCTGTTTGGAGGCACTTTCTCATCCAAATAAGAGAAAGCCACCTTGAGCACAGTGACCTTGCTGAGCTGATGTAGCAGAAATCAGAGTTTGGGTTAGTGAAGGAGCTGGATTGTCTGGAAAAGTTACCCTGGAGGAGAAACTGCAAAGAAGAGTTCATTAAATCTAAGTTGCACAAGAATAGCCAAAACAAAAGAACCAAGTGGAAAATTTTGAACTGAAAAAAATATATAATATGAAAAATACCATCACTTCTACAGCTGTAAAATTCAGTGTCCTTCAGGTTCTAAATAAACCACACAATCTCTTCTAAGTGAATATAAAAATGAAAAGGATATATAAGGATCCAGGAGTTAACCATACCATGAAGGAGTTTCAGTAAAAACTGAAAAGTTGTCAGAAACTAAGGCAGCTGTTGTCTCAGCCTCTCTGTGACCAAATGGCCTTGTGTCTCAGTTGCCTTCTGTATGTCTTCAAAGCTCTGTGTGCCATAATTTTCCATGCAAACATGACTACCCCATACCTCCTAAGTGTAAATATTAGTTCTGCCTGCAAACTAAGGGAACTATTTTCTTTTCATCACCATTACTAATTCTTGTGGAAGAGGATCTAAGTCATGTGCCTATCCCTGATTAAATCTTCCTGATGATCATGCTTGTTCAGGCAACATTAATTGGCCTGGGGACAATAACATTAATGTTGCCTGCACAAGCATGATCACCAAGGCCACTCCCAAAGTGTGTTTCTGAGAGGAGGAACACTCACTGAATGAACCTCTGCAAAAGTCAGCATTTCCAAAATGTCAAATATATTTTAATTAGTTATAATAAATCATATATGCATTTCATGATTATTAAAAATGACATTCACTAAATACCATATTGTTGGTAAATTTTGAAATAAATCCTTTACAAAATATAATGAAGGCCTTTTTCCCCCAAGTTCTTTTAAAAGATTGAAAATAATTTATGCAGTTGATAAAACAGCAATCCACTTTGTGTTGATTAAGATAGAAATTTCCTCCTTGGGGATAATGACTATGCAAAATCAATTAATATACCTTCATGTCAAATGACTCTGCTATTTACAGTCTAGTTATCAAATGTAGTAAGAGTAGCAGACTATGCAATTTTCTTGAGCAGAGTAGAAACTCTGGGACTAGTAGCAGAGTAGAGACTATGCAATTTTCTTGTGCATTTATAATTGTCTACATTTTTTCTACAGGGCAGAGAAGTAAACTGCAATACTCTGCTGTACCTAGAGTAGGAACCATTAAGTACCCTATGTCACCAAAGAAAGAGTTATTCTGAAACATGTGAAATAAAGGACTCATGTCACTTTCTTCCTGATTTTCCTCTTTGTTCTTATTTCATTGATTTGGGGTGAAAAGAAAAGGATTTCAGAAACAGCTGAAAACTATTCACAGTTGTATAGCTATGTAAGAGCATCCTGCAAGAGGAAATCATAGGAATTAAGGTTTAGAGATAATGTGCATATATTTATTATTAATGTGTAAATATTAAGTAACATTATAGTAACAGGTGGGCATAATGAACAAAAGATGTCAACTGGATTAATTTAAGTGAAACACAAGTACTTTAGTAAGAAAAGAGCCTATTCTTCAGATCTATGCTGGTTGGAAAAATAGACTGTGGCATAAATTAGAAGAGAATTAACATGATTCAGTTGTTTTTTATAGGTTAGCTGTCCAGATGAGTGAAGACTCAGGGCTACAATTTTAAAGAATTAACGAGATTCAGTTATTTTGGCTTCAGTCTCACTGTTTTGTCATGCTTACCGTGTGAGATCACTTCCCCTTTTAAAAATGTTTTGTTTGGTTTGGTTTTGCTTTGCTTTGCTTTGTTTGCATGTTCAGCAGTGCTGTGCATTATTGCTTCATTTGGCACTAACAGCGACCATCAACTGTAAACTGAGTATGACACTGCCCTTTTATGAATCAGTTTGGGCTGCCCTTATTTTGCGAATAGAAAGAGAGTATTGACTTCTAATAAAACTTAGAAAATCCTTAGTAAGGGCTTTATCACTTCATTAAAACTTCAGTAATCAGGGAAATCAGTCAGCCATCATCTCACTTTTGTGTGTGTGTGCTTTCCCACCATGCCAATTTGTCCATTCACTCATGCATTTGACATGCTCAGAGGAACTTCTGCCTAAAGAAGTGAGGAAGTTGAAGCATAGATTCTTATTAGACTGATAAAGTTAGACAGGACAAATCATTTAGAAAAATTCATTAGAAAAAAGTGGGTAGTTATTCTATAGTTGTCCTGTAACAGGCTTTTAAGAAAAGTTAACTGGCTTGTTTAGGTGTCAAAGCATTTATTTTCAAATAAATTATTCTTTCTGCTTAGTTAATTTACTCATATATTAATGTAAACTGTGGCCATCTTTTCACAACAAAGGACAATACTCAAGTTTCATTATAATCTTCCTGGGGCTGTTACAGTGTAATCAGGATAATTGTTATTTACATACTTGATCTACAATTTTCAAAGTATAATCAAATAACCAAAATGGTTAACAGTATAAGAAAAAACTTAAATTAGGAATAAACATTAAAATCATTTCTAAAGAATGTTTATTGACAGAAAATACCTTCTCACAGAAATTTAATTACAATGAGCATACAATTCTTAATATAGCATGATGCTAATTATATACATAAATAGATATTGGACTTCCCTGGTGGCTCTGTGGTAAAGAATCCACCTGTGATACAGGGGACATGGATTTGATTCTTGGGTTGAGAAGATCCCCTGGGGAAGGAAATGGCAACTCACTCCAGTATTCTTGCCTGGGAAATCACATGGACAGAGGAGCCTGACAGTCTGCAGTCTATGGGGTCACAAAAGAGTTGAGTTGGACACAACTTGTGATCCTCTGGAAAAGGGAATGGATACCCAGTCCAGTGTTCTGGCCTGGAGAATTCCATGGACAGAGGAGCCTGGCTGGCTACAGTCCATGGGGTTGCCAAGAGTCAGACATGACTGAGCAACTCTCACTTTAGTGACTAAACAACAACAATAAGTATATATTACTTAGCCTAGTCTTAGTCTAGTTTCTATGTTTATATTTATTTCTATAAATACATCCATTTAGTCTAGAAAGATATATACCTAAACATTAAAAATTAACTCGACATTTTTTTTTATTTTTCTAAATTTTTTGGTTTCTACAATCAACAAATTCAGTCAACTGAGCGACTGAACTAAACAATCAACAAATTTATTTTATAACTAACTCTTATACCTATCTAGCTTAGTGGTTGGAAAGAGGAAGGGAATTTTGAGACATTTCCCACTAAGTCAGGGAAGTAGGTGCCTGAGAGGGACTTCATTTGATTTAGTCAATAAGATGTGTGATGCCACGCACACTCCATGTAAGGAGCACCAGAAGAGTGGAAAATATAAAAGGCCAATCCAGAAATAAAGAAATGTGTATTTTAGATTTCACATATAATTTATATCATATGGTATTTGCCTTTCTCTTTCTAACTTATTCACTTAGTATGATAATTTCTAGATCCACCCATGTTGCTGCAAATGGCATTATTTCATTCCTTTTATGGCTGAGTAATATTCCGTTGTGTCACTTATATATGAAATATAAAATATGACACAAATGAACATATCTATGAAACAAAAATGGACTCATAACCAAAGAGAATAGACTTGTGGTTGCCAAAAGTGAGGGAGACTTGGAGAGGGAACGATTGAGAGTTTGAGATTAACAGATGCAAATTAGTATATACAGGATGAATAGACAATGAGGTCCTACTGTATTGTACAGGGAACTATGCTCAATATTCTATGATGAGAACAAGATGGCGGACGAGTAGGTGGATGTGGAGTGCATCTCTCTCCATGGATACCTCAGGACTATACCTCCAGACAGAGCAGAGCTTGCAGCTGAGAGCAGGCAGGAGAACCTGACCACCTGAAAAGAGTACATAGAAGCATGCAAAATTCAGTAGGATGAAGGAAGTAGGGGGGGAAGAGGAGAGTTAGTGGGACTGGAGCTGCCCTCTGAAGCAGGGCAATCCCTGCGCCCCACATCAGGGCAATTTGAGTAGGAGAAACATTTGAGGCTGATAATGAAGCAGCTGATCTGTGACAGTCCGAATGGAATAAAAATCACACAGACAATCCTTGCCGTAGCCATACCTAAGTCCCCTGGGGTGGGGGGGGCGGGGAGGGACAGCATCTGGGAGCTGGGAGCTGTATCCTGGAGCAATCCCAGGGTGAGGTCTGCTGTTGATTGGAGGGAGCTGGCCGGAGGGGATGTGAGGGCGGAAACTGTGGTGGGAACTGCCTGTGGAGGAAAAGAGCAGGCAGCCATGGAGTCTAGACAGTACTGCCGAGGCATGTGTCAAGGATGGTGCCATCACCGCGGCCTGCCTCTCCCCCATTCCCACACCAGCAGCTGAACAAGAGAGAGGCTGGCCCTTCAAGTGCCTGACATGCCAAACGGAGTAGGACCCCTGCCAGGGGAGCCCTCTAAAAGCCTGACATGCCAGATGACAGAGAAGGACCCCAGTTAGTGGAGCCCTCTAAGTGCCTGAACACGCTGAGAAGGAACATAATGGAGAAGGACTAACTAGCCAAAGAGCCATTCTGAGTGCCAGCTGCCAGAGGCTAGAAAAGGCCGATAGGGCCATAGCTCCGGTGACTGAGGCAGTCCATGTCCCTGCACACTTGGTGCCACCAGGGTCCCCATGACACAAGCAGCTTCATGCGCAATCCTTACTGGGGCAGAGCCACCACAGGCTAGGAAAAACCCCAACAGCACCATATCTCCTGTGACAATAGCCACTGGTGCTCCAGCATAGCCAGCATTGCCAGGGCCCCCATGATCCAAGCAATGACCCAACATCCATACATGATCCCCACTGGGACAGAGCTGCCAGAGGCTAGAAAAAGTCCTGGGTCTGAGCATGCAGGGTCACTTTTGTTGTGTCTGACTCTTTGCAACCCTGTGGGCTGTGGGCTGCCGGCTGCCAGGCTTCTCTGTCCAGGGGATTCTCCAGGCGAGAATATTGGAGTGGGTTGCCATACCCTTCTAGAGTACCATATTTCCTTCTGTGTGCATGCTCAGTCACTTCAGTCATGTCCAACTCTCTGTGACCCCATAGACCATGGCCTGCCAGGCTCCTTTGTCCATGGGATTCTCCAGGCAAGAATACTGGAGTGGGTTGCCATTTATTTCCTTCTGCATTAGACGCCAACCCCCCTGAGTACCTAGTGCTGCCAGGGCCCCTGTGACCTAAGTAACTGTGCCACCTCCACACCTGGCCCTCACTGTTGCAGATCCAAGTCCTCCAGGGCAGCCTAAGAGCAAACCCCTGTGGACAACCCACATGCAGAGGTGGGGATAAAACCACAATTGAAACCAAGGGGCAATTGGCTAAGGAAGAGAACCCAAAATTTTCCCACCAGCTGTATAAGCTGCAGATTAAATCCACACAATTAACTAGGCAGGCTTTGTCTCTATGGAATATGTAAAAGGACAATAAGAGTTCTCACAGAAGAAAATGCACTAGTTCTGACAGATGTGGACATTGGAGACAAGAACACACAGGAGTACAACCAGGTTAGAGTCTCAGCTGCCCTCTCAGCAGGTCCAGAGACCAGTCCATTGCTGGAGGGCATCCTAGGGAAGTAAGGTGGACTGTGACTCCCAGAGAGGGAAAGGACACTGACATAGAGACTCCTGAAAAACGCTTATTATTCTTATATTTAGACTTGTTCTGTAGTTGATTCTGAATATTTATCACTTTTCTTTTCCTACTTTTCCTCTGTTATTGTAGTTGTTGATTTTATCAGTACTATTAAATCTCTTTAAACTTTTGGAATTTTTTCTTAAATCACACTTTTTATTTCTGTTATATACTTTTGACTCTAGTTGGCCTTTTGTAGTTTTGAGGGTTTTCCTTTTTCTTCTTTGTTTTTAATTGGAATTTTTAAATTTCTAAAAATTTATTACTGGTGGTCCCAAGATGGTGGAGGAAGAGGATGGGGAGACCACTTTCTCTTTTGAGACCAAATTCAACAAAAGATCATTTGAATGTTGCACAACATCCACAAAACAACTTCTGAATGCTGACAGAGGACACCAGGCACCCAGAAAGGCAACCCAATCTCTTTGAATGGAGGTAGAACAAAATTAAAAAGATGAAAACAGAGACAAGGGATTTAGGAACAGAGGGCCATCCTGGGGAGGGAGTCATGAAGGAGGAGAAGTTTCCACACCATAGGAAGCCCTCTTACAGGTGTGATGCTGGGGAGCTTTGGAATCTCAGAGGGCAACAGAACAGAAAACACACACACACACACACACACACACACACACACGGAATACATGCCTAACCACAACTACCAGTGGAAAAGCTGCTCAGACACTCCCATCTATCAGCAATGACTTGGGGACTGGGCAGGGAGGTGTGCGCTGCATCATTGTTCTTTAGGGTAAGGACTGGCTTGAATGCCCTGAAAGCAATCTGAGGGGGCTAATGTGACACAGCAACCCAAACCTTAGGATTACCATAGAGACAAAAAGAACATTTCCCACAAAAGGCTCTAACACTGCACAGTGACCCCTGGTGTCCTCACAGAAGAAAGGATTGTGCCCTACTGAACCAAAGGAGAACAAGTTGGCTGCCATTTAGGACCCTCCTTCCCCAGAGGCAGAGAGGCAGGTGTTCAACAACCAGACTCAGAAGACAAGGGGTTACCAAATTTCAGCCTCAGAGACTGCATCTTCCACCAAACTGTGAGCAGGCTGCCGGTTGCTAACCATATCTTCCTGGGATCCTGGATAGTTTGAATACACCAGGAGGGTCACAGCCTAAGATCAGCTCTCCAGAGGAGACAAATGGAACACCTGGGACTATGCCCTCACAGCACACACGGGAAATCAAGTGGCAGGGACCAGGGAGGTGCATAAGATGCACAGACTACATAGGACCTTTCACCCACCAAGCACCCAGTCGCTTGAGTGGCATGGGCCTGGGAAGGGCAAAAAACCCACAGTCTATCTAGATCTGTGCCCTCGCAGAGCACCTAAGAACCTGAATGGCTTAGACCTGGGAAGTCCATGCAACACAGGGTCTACTTGGGACAGTGCCCTTGCAGAGCAGCCTGGAGCCTGAGCAGTGTGGACCCAGGAAGTACACACCACCTTGGGCTGTGGGAAACCCAGTGTGGACCATCCACTGTGAGCACTCCCCACACATGCCAGCAGATTTGTTTTCAGTGTCCCTCCCTCCCCACAGCACAGCTGAACACGTGAGCCTAAATTAGTGGCCACTCTGGCACCACCATGTCAGGGTGGAAGTTAGACACTGAAGAGACTTGCAAACAGAGGAAGCCAAAATAAACACAGAAAGGGAACCACCCTGGAAGTGACAGGAGCAACAGCTTAAAACCCTGAAGCTAATGCTGAGACTGTGCATTTGACGGGTAACTATACACCTTGAAAAAAAGTGCAAGCAGGAACAAGGAGTTTCTGACAATAAGCTAACCCCACACGACCCACAACAGCTGAAGAAAAATTTCTAGGTATCTTTTTACTATAATAACTTTCAATTTTTAAAAAATTTTAATTCTATATTACTCTTTCAGCTTTATAGCCTACTATTACATATTTTAAAAAGAAATACCTTTGTTTAAAAAGCCTATTTTTCAAAAACAAATTCCATATGTATTTCTTCAACTATTGAGATTGATTTTGTTTTGTGCTTTCATATTGTGTTTTTGAGACTCTAACCTCTATTCTAGGTTTTTAGTCTTTGCTTTTTGATATTTGTTATCAATTTTGTACCTTTAAGAATCTAATCTTCATATCCATTTTCATTTAGGGATTTGATTACTGGCTTGATAGCTGTCTTGCCTTTTCACTTTCACTTTTCTCCTCCTGGTCACCTCTATCCCCCTCCTCCCTCTTTTCTATATAACTCTGTGAATCTCTCTGGGTGCCCTTGGCTGTGAAGAGTTGTTTCACCTTTAACCTAGGGGTTTTATCGTCTGTGCTGTATGGATGGAGATATCTTGAGGCTACTGTAAGAGGACTGAAACCCAGAGGTGGGAGGCTCATCTCCAGAAGTTTAGAACACCAGAGAGCTCATGACTCCAGGGAACATTAATAGACAAGAGCCCACCCAAAAGTCTCCATACCTACACTGAAATGAAGCTCCACCCAAGAGCCAACAAGTTCCAGTGCAAGATAAACAACACTAATTCACTGGCAAAACAAAAATGAAATCCTGAACATAAAAAGAAAGGCTGCCCAAAGCCATATCAAATCCATAGACACCCCAAAACTCACTACTGGAAATTTCATGGCACTCCAGAGAAAAGAGATTCAGTTCCACCCAACAGAGCACAGACACAAGTTCCCACATCCAGGAAACATTGACAAGCCACTGGTCTAACCCCACCCACAGGGGGAAGACTCCACAATTAAGAGGAACCATGACATTCCAGCCTGCAGAAAGGGCATGCAAACACAGCAATCTTAACAAAAGGCAGTGACATATTCAGCAGGTGAAGGGACATGATAAAGATAAAAACCCACCAAACCAAAACCAACCAACCAACCAACAAGAGGAGGAGATAGGTAGTTTACTTGAAAAATAATTCAAAATAATGATAGTGAAAATGATTCAAAATCTTGAAAACAAAACGGAATTACAGATAGACTAAAGACAAGGATTGAGACGATGCAAGATATGTTTAACAAGGACCTAGAAGAAATAAAGAATATTCAATCTATAATGAACCATGCAATAACTCATATCAAAAACACTCTGAAAAAAAAAAAAAAAACACTATGGAGGGAATCAACAGTAGAATGATGGAGGCAGAAGAGAGGATAAGTGAGGTGGAAGATATAATGGTGTAAAGAAATGAAGCAGAGAGGAAAAAAGAAAAAAGAATTAAAAGAAATGAGGGCAAACTCAGATAGCTCTGGGATAATGTTAAATGCCCCAACATTAAAACCATATGTGTTCCAGAAGACTAAAAGAAGGCAAGTGAAAGTACTTGAGGAGGTAATAGTCGAAAACTTCCCTAAATGAGGAAGATAATAGCCACCCACGTCAAGAAACCCAGAGAGTTCCAAACAGGATCACCCCAAGGCAAAACACCCCAAGACACATAATAATCAAACTAACAAAAATTAAACACAAAGAGCAAATAGTAAAAAGCAACAAGGGAAAAGCAACAAATAACACACAAAGAGGTCCCCATAAAGACAGCAGCTGATCTTTCAATAGGAACTCTTCAGGTTCAGAAGGGAATGAAAAATCTACAACAAAGATTACTCTATCCAGTAAGGATCTCATTCAGATATGAAGGAGAAATCAAAAGCTTTACAGAGAAGCAAAAGTTGAGAGAATTCAGCACAACCAAACCAGATCCTCAACAAATGCTAAAGGATCTTCTCTAGACAGGAAACACAGAAAAGGTTTATAAAAAGGAACCCCAAACAACAAAGTAAATAGTAATGAGATCATACTTATCAATACTTACCTTAAATGTAAATGGGTTAAATATTCTGACCAAAAGACAATGACTGGCTGAATGGATACAAAAACAAAAACAAACAAACAAACAAAATATGCTGTCTACAAGAGACCCACCTCAAACCTAGAGACACATACAGACTGAAAGTGAGGGGCTGAAAAAAATATTTTATGCAAAAGACCTAAAGAAATCAAGAGTAGTGATACTCATATGAGATAAATAGACATTGAAATAAAGACCATGACAAGAGACAAAGAAGGACACTACATAATGCTCAAGGGATCAGTCCAAGACTAAGACATAACAGGTATAAATATATATGCACCCAACATAGGAGCACCTCAATACACAAGGCAAATGCTAACAAGTATGAAAGGGGAAATTAACAGTAATACAGTAATAGTGGAGGCCTTTAATACCCAACTCACAGCTATGGACAGACCAATGAAACACAAAATTAGCAAGGAAACAAAAGCTTTAAATGATATAATGGAATTGATATCTTCAGGGCATTTCATCCAAAAACAACAGATTTCATCATTTTCTTAAGTGCACACGGAACATTCTCCAGGGTAGGTCACCTCCTGGACCACAAATCTAACCTTGGTAAATTTTTAAAATTTGAAATCATTTCAAACATCTTTTCTGATCACAATAAGGTAACACTGAATATCAACTACAGGGGAAAAAAAACTATTAAAAAACACAAACCTATGGAGTTTAAACAACAAACTTGTGAATAAACAGTGGATCATGGAAGAAATAATAAAATCAAAATATGCATAGAAAAAAATGAAAATAAAAGCACAACAACCCCAAACCTATGAGATTCAGTAAAAGCAGTGCTTAGAGGGAGGTTCACAGCAATACAAGCCTACCTCAAGAAACAAGAGAAACATCAAATAAACAACCTAAGTTTACACCTAAAGCAACACAAAAAAGAAGAACAGAAAAACCCCAAAGTAAGTAGAAGGAAAAAAATAATAAAAACCAGAACAGAAATAATTGAAAAAGAAATGAAACAGACTATAGCAAAGATCATCCAAGCTAAAAGCTGGTTCTTTGAGAAGATAAACAAAATAGACAAACCGTTAGCCAGACTCGGACTCATCAAGAAAAAAAGGGAGAAGAATCAAATCAATAAAATTAGAAAAGAAAATGGAGAAACCACAACACAACACAGAAATGCAAAAGATCATAAGAGACTGCAGAGAAGCAACTCTATGCCAATAAAATTAACAACTTGGAAGAAATGGACAAACTCTTTAAAAAGTATAACCCTCGAAAGCTGAACCAGGAAGAAATAGAAAATCTGAACAGACACATCACAAGTATGGAAATCTAAACTGTAATAAAAAATCTTTCAACAAACAAAAGCCCAGGACTAGATGGCATCACAGGGGAATTCTACCAAAAATTTAGAGAAGAGCTAGCACCTATCCTACTCAAACTCTTCCAGAAAATTGCAGAGAAAGATCAACCCCTAAACTCATTCTATGAGGCCACTATCACCCTGATACCAAAACCAGACAAAGATGCCACACAAAAAGAAAACTACAGGCCAATATCACTGATGAAGATAGATGCAAAAATACTCAACAAAATCCTACCAAACAAAATCCAACAACATAGTAAATAGATCACACATCATGACCAAGTGGACTTTATTTCAGAGGTGCCAGGATTCTTTAATATCCACAGATCATTCAGTGTGATAGACTATATTAACAAATTGAAAGATAAACCACATGATTATCTCAATATTTGCAGAGAAAGCCTTTGACAAAATCCAATACCCATTTATGATATAAACTCTTCAGAAAGCAAGCATAGAAGCAACACACCTCAACTTAATAAGAGCTGTATATGACAAAACCACATCAAACATTATCCTCAATGTTGGAAAATTGAAAGCCTTTCCTCTAAAATCAGGAGCAAGACAAGGGTACCCATTCTTACTACTACTAAACATAGTGTTGAAAGTCCTATCCACAGCAATCAGAACAGGAAAACGAATAAAAGAAATCCAAATTGGAAAAGAAGAAATAAACATCAGTGTTTGCAGATGACATGATCCTTTATGTAGAAAACCCTAAAGATACCACAAGAAAATTACCAGAACTAATCAATGAATATAGTAAATTTGCATGATGTAAAATTAATACACAGATATCCCTTGCATTCCTATACAAGAACAATGAAAAAAAGAAAAATTAATTAAGAAAGCAATGTCATTCACTATTGTAATGAAAAGAATAAATTATTTAGGAATAAATTTACCTAAAGAAACAAAAGACCTATATACAGAAAACTGTAAGAGACTGATGAAAGAAATCAAAGATGACACACATAAATGTAGAAATATACCATGCCCATGGATTGGAAGAATAAATACAGTGAAAATGAGTATACTACACAAATCAATCAATAAATTCAGTACAATCCCTGTCAAACTACCAATGGTATTTTTCACAGAACTAGAATAAGGTATTTCACAATTTGTATGGAAACACAAAAAACCTCAAGTAGACAAAGCAGTCTTGAAAAAGAAGAACGGAACTGAGAAATCAACCTCCTGACTTCAGACTATACTACAAAACTGCAGTAATCAAGACAGTATGGTACTGGCACAAAGACAGAAATATAGATCAATGAAACAAAATAGAAAGCCCAGAGATAGACCCAAGCACCTGTGGACACCTTATCTTTGGCAAAGGGGAAAAAATATAAAATGGAGAAAAGACAATCTCTTTTACAAGTGGTGCTGGGGAAACTGGTCAACACATGTAAAAGAGTGAAACTAGAACACTTTCTAACACCATACACAAAAATAAACTCAAAATTGATTAAATATCTAAATGTAAGACCAGAAACTATAAAAACTCTTAGAGAAAAACATAGGCAGAACACTCTATGATATAAATCACAGCAAGATCCTCTATGATCCATCTCCCAGAGTAAGGGGGGGGGGGGCAGAATAAGCAAATGGTACATAATTAAATTAAAAGCTTTTGCACAATGAAGGAAACTATAAGCAAGGTTAAAAGGCAGCCTTCAGAAGGGAGAAAACATTAGCAAACAAAACAACTGCCAAAGAGTTAATCTCCAGAATATACAAGCAGCTCAAGCAGCTCAATACCAGAAAAACAAGCAACACAGTCAAAAGTGGACCAAAGAACTAAACAGACATTTCTCCAAAGAAGACATACAGGTGGCTCATAAAC